>NC_033633.1:4006740-4110566 GCF_001540865.1 Ananas comosus | reverse complement strand
TATATATATATATATAATATTATATATTATAGTCGAGACAATGGTGCTTGCTAAAATAACCAAGCACTGGTGCTTGTAAGTTTGGTACCCAGCTGATGGTACTGTAAAAGTACCAAGCACTTGGTGCTTGTAATTTGTACCTGTTGATCTACTCCTTCGGATCCATTTTCAACCATTAGATATACTATTATACCAACCATCCACTCAACCCATAGGGCGGCCACATCATCCTACCGCCCATAATCTCTTAATTCAATGGTAAAAATTTACAAGTACAATAACTTGATTAACTTTTAGAAGATATAGGAGCTCCAATTTATATTGATATAAAAATTTTATAAATATAATTGTATTTTAATTATATATAGGCTTTAATAATTTCGCATATTATTGTCGGCCATTAAATAATCCAACAAGTACAAACCGTGCATTGAGCCAAACTCTAAATTTACATAAACACACTCTCTCTGTTCAGACTTTACTGTTGCCACATAAACCTAAATATGATAACATTCAAATTTCAAATCCCTAATTTTTTTTCTCCCCTCTGCCCTCTCTCTCTCTCGTCTCTCTCTCATTCTCCTACAGACCCTCACCCAGTCAGACAGTCACCCTAGCTCACATTTCTTACAATTAATTTTGTATTTTGAACCTATTGGAATGTTGCCATCAAATTCTAGGTAATGTTATATAAAATTAAACTATTGATTATATATGTCGAGAATTTCAATCGGCTCATTTAGAGCTCGAGCTCGACGCGACTACGCAAATTAGGCATCGCTCAGAGCTGCGGCTTCGAATTAAATTTCAAGCGAGCTTGAGCCTATGATGTTAAGTCGAAATTAATTTAAAGCCGAATTTGAGGACATAGCTGCGCTCGAGCTCGAGCTCGTCCACCCTATCTGCGGTGGGTACAGAGGGCTCAGGCCGACAGAGATCTTCACGGCCTGCCCCGCGGTTACGGATCGGATTTTGAAGTCCGTAAGAGTTTTCTTTTTGTTTTGCTCTAGAGACAACAGATTGAAAAGTTGGTTGTTACTCTCGAGAAAGGGTCGGGAACAGGGGGCCGAACATCTGTATGTCCCTTTTCGTTCGATAGTTGAAGTTCTCTTCTTCTTTGCCCATGATTTTTTCTGAAAGAGTTTCCAGTAAATCTGTGTGTTCTTTTCATTTTTTTTCAGGTTTGTTATTTTGTATTCGCCATTCGTTTTCTGTTGTGCGTTTGTCATTAATAATTATTTTAGTGGGTGTTCCTTAACTTTTTTTTGAGAGAAAAAAGACGAAAAAGCCTCCTGTGCGAACCATTGTTGCGCTGTTAGACCGAGTGCCAGCGAATTCTTGAAAGTTTATGGTTAGTTGAAGTAGTCTGTGAGTACCCCTGGCTGTCCTGCACCCGAGCCGTGAGATTTCAGCCTGATTTGTCAACACATCTGGAAAGTGCGGGACAAGTCGGATGTCTTATGGCAGCGAAAATGGACACAAAACCGACTCGATTAGGCGAGAGTTGAGTAATCTGTACGCCTGAAATCCGCAACAGTGTAGAAATCTTCAGTGCTGAGTACCGATCGGTACGGGACGCGTATTGGCTCATCCTAATCGTGCTGAGAGCTTTGCGGATGAGGGCCGAGTACGGCTAACAAATTGGGTGACCGCTGCACTCAACTGTTAATTTGAGTTAGTGAAGGTTTGTAGTCATTTTGTTGGTCGGAAGATTGCATATGTTGGTGGATAAGATTGCCTTACTTCCAAGCTTCCATTCTCCTTACCCCCAATATAATTAGCTGAGAATTTTCATATTTCTCTCTACATCTTGATCCGCTCGTCTATCCCGCGCTCCGCGGCGAAACCGCGACATCGCCTCGGCAAAATTCTTCCCGCCCACCCGTCGTCTTTGGGAGCGCGCCGTCTCGAAGCCTCGTGGACTCCGTCGTCTGTGCAATTGGACGGCGGCGATCGCGCTGTTTTCCCTTCCTTTACAACTTCTCGCTGCGTTGGATTAGCCTTTTCCGAGGTGGGCTTCAGTTTACCGAAATTCACCCGGCTTCATCTATACAGATCACTCCGTCGCTCACACACTGTATCACCTGTGTAGTTTCTTGCTACGTATCTCGAATCATCGGATTCAGTTTAATCGCTGAATCTTCGCATTAACCGCTACGTCAGTTTAATTTCTACATACTCTCGGAACTTGGAACTCGACTTGACAGAAACACATTTCGCACATCTACACTGCCTTTCTACAACACCCATACTAGCATCTTCGCGCCTCTTAAAAAGCCTATCAGTCTCTGTTCCTGAGCCTCGCCGCAGTCTGTAGCGCACGATGGTATCGACGACCTAGTGTAGAATAAATTTACGCTGCTGCCTGGATACTCAGTTCCTTTTTCTCAAGTAGTGCATACTAGACTGATTCCTGGCCTTCGAGTGCCGGTCGCGCGTTGCCGGTGACCCAATTTCCTGTCTCTTCTGCACTCGGATTGGCCATGAGAACGTCGGCGCAGTTTTGGCTTGTATAGACCCAGCGTTCAGACCCATTTCTTTTATAGCCTCAGACGACGGTTCAGAATTAGAGCTCGGCCAGAAACCATTCTTGTCTCACTCGGCCTTGGGTCAGCCCCCCACGGCCTCTCGCGCGCTCCGCTCCTCTCTCTCTCTCTATATATATATATATATATATATTCGAGCTTTTCGAGCCTAATTCGAACGAGCCGAGTAATACTCAAGCTCAGCTTGAAATGAATTTCGAGCCTTTTATTTTGTTCAAGCTCAGCTCATTCAATTTCGAGTTGAGCTCGAGCGAGCCGAATATCGAGCCGAACACGAGTCGAACGCGAGTCGGCTCGTTCGTTTGCCAGCCCTAACCGCAGACATTCATTTTTTCTTCATAATTTTATTTTCTAATTTGATCGCACCGCAAAACTGTTGGCGAGTCGAAATCACGAACTGAAGCCAATTATCAATTTCGAGTCACATTTAACAATAATTATTAGTTACATATAGAAATTGCTATTTTAAATGTAAACCTCAAATAATGACTAAATCATGCTAAAATTAATATAGCCCACTATGAACCGGATCTAGATAGATTTAAAATATTTTTAGTCTTCTTCCCCCCCTCCTATTGACTTTTGATCAAGCCTCGTACCAAACCCACCTCTCTCTTGGGCATGCACGGCCAACGCCTTCATAGGCTTGTGGCGGGCAGCACTTCGGCAGTGCTAACAGCCACGGGTGCGGCAGCGGCTATGGAAGAGAAGATTGGAAAACAAAGAAGGAGAAGGAGAAGGAACAGAAGAAGACGAAGAAAGAGAGAAAAGAACAAAGATGACTCACCTATCTCACTACAACAAAAATAGTGTATAGTGATACTTTTAAATATTGATACAAGTAAAAAAAAAAGTACTGCTGGTTAAATTACCGACACTTGTTAAAAGTGTTGCTATATGTGGGTCGCTATGTGTGGGGCCGCCTCGATATTTGGCACCCACTCCTCAAGCGACCTGTGACGGAGGGATACGTGGCGATCGTCGCCCTCTATGGTCTCTACGAGATCCTCGCGGCCGAACTCCAGCTCCCGGAACCTTACCTCGTCGGCTGCGGTAGCGGAGGAGGAGAAGAGGAGATGGTGATCATTTTTTTTTTTTTTTCTATTTGTAATCGGGCTAAGTGGGTTGGATGGAGTTAGTTGAGTAAAAAAAACTTTTTATTTTTCGTTGGATTGGGTTTTATATTTAGACCTTAAACAAAATTATTCCAAATATATGTTCCTATAACCTAATTTTGTTATAGTATCTCTCATTTTCCTACCTTGTGATCGCCTCATCTTTCATGTGCATGTAGAGAAACCGGCCACGACAGCCGTACAGCCTCCCCCAAACACATATTGTGGGTAAATAAGTTAGGGTAATCCTAATCTTAGTCTAATTATAATCGTAATTTAATTTAACCAAAATTAAATTCAACCGAATCGACTCAATCCGATGGCTCACATAAATCTGAACTTATATTACCGAGGTCATCTTGAAACCACAATCATACCCGCATATTAAAATTTAAAATTTGATTAATTTGGCTACTCCTAGTGCAGGAGTCAAGATAATAAGTTCTAGGGTGTTGATGCTTCCATTCTCTTCTCATCACCCCTATTTCTCTTTTGTTGCCTCTTGGCCACCATAATCGCAGCTATTTTCGCGATTCGCCAACCTACCTATGACATAACTGCTCCCAGACTGTTCACTCAACCCCATGGTTAGTAAATTCGCGAATTTTTTGCTGAATTATTCACGAATTTTTGAAAAAATGAATTAAACGGGCGTTTTCGTATTTTTCCGAAAAATTCGGAAAAAAACGCGATTTTTTGGAGAAAAATATATATTCGTGAATTATTCGCGATTCACGAATAATTCATTCAAAAAAATGGCCCGTGGTCCCGCGCCCGGGCCTGCGCTCGCAGTAGGGCCCGCGCTCGCGCGGGCTCGCGCGTGCGCCCTCGCGCACTCACGCGCTCCCGCGCTGGCTCCTGCGCGCGCTCGCTCCCGCGCTCGAGGCTTCGAGGGTCGCGAGCCTCGCGGGCCATGTGGCTAGTGGGCCTCATCGGCCTTGTGCTCGCCCAAAAGAAAAAAGAAAAAAAAACCTCTCCCAAAAAAAAAAAAAATCGGTTTGGCTATTTTTTCTCTTATGGACTATCTTAATCTCTTATTTACTTAATTATTTATTTATTTTGAGGCATAATATAGTTTGTTATTTTTTTTACTTAATTAGCTTAATTTTTTAGCTCTTTATTCTTATATTCTTAAGAAATATGAGTATTTATTGCTAATAACATAAATCTTGAGAGAAAAAAAAAAAAACTTAATTTAATAGCCGAATTTTTAATTAACGAACGTATAATATCCGTATAAATCACGTATCCGAATAATTGGCGAATCTGTTTTTTAGCCGTATTTTTCAACGAATTTAAAAATTAGAAGACGAATTTTATCCGAATTATATCCGTACCGAATTTTTGCCGAATCCGAATTAACTAACTATGCTCAACCCCTTGATCTTGCATTCAAAATTTAAATGTATAATTCCAAACAGGCCCTAGTAGGCCCACCTATTATTCGCCTAGTTGGAATTGCGGAAACCCCCTCTTTCGAACATCTTTTTCAAAATCTGCACTGAAATTGGTAGATTTTTTACACATTTTTAAATGATCAGCAAAATCAGATGCGCCGAATCTTTAAGAACTTTGAAGCATAAACTCCCAGAGAGAGAGAGTATGTACCAAAATGAAAGACATCACTTTGTTGTATCATCACTGAGATGATTTCCATTGCCTCCGAAAGGCCCACAAACTCCACACCTCTCTACTCTGTCGGACACCTTCTAACTACAGAACAAATAAACTAACTTCTTCCAAAAAAAAAAAAAAAATTTGAAATTTTGAATCAGCAAACAAGTACCAAAAGGGAATAACTACTGCCATTCACTACCAGCCCCCTTCCATCACTTCTTTGAAGCCTTCAACAGATCCTCTATCAGCCTTGTTGCGGGAGGATGCAGCGCGACCGCTCCAAGTTCTTCATTCGAGTATTTCTTGTACACAACCCTCAGTTTGCTCTCATGAGCTACCGAATGAAACTTCACAAGAATTTGAGCAGCATCTCTGCAGAACAAACAGCAAAAGCTTTGTTCATTAAGCATCTGCAACTGCTGTTAATAATAAACCCTACTATAAAATAACATTCTTGAGGAAGAATTCCATACAGCAGCTGCTGCTCTGAGAAGCCCGTGTGGTGCTTCAGTGTTTCAGTCCAAAGAGGACTCTTCCTAAGTGTGCAGCGAGCCGCATATACTGCAGAAGCAGCAACCATGGATGGACAATACATGATCATTGAGTACTGCATCAAACCCAGCTCAGCAAAGAAGAAAACCATGTGCTCCATCTGCAGTTTGTGTAGAAGAATTCGAGTTAAATCGAGAAAAGAGAACTAAAAGACTCTAAAACTCTCAGAACCTAAAAGATAATATCACAATTGGTCTGTAACCTCTTTATCACACGCTGAAGCCTTGAGAAACCTCACGAGGAAAACATAGCAAGTCGGAACCGTTAAATTCCACTCAAGTTTGTTCAGAATCCCTTTCTCCATTCCTAGTATCTGCTCTCTGGTGTATGCCCTATCCGAAATGCAAATGAAGTCATTAACCTGCACCCAACAAAAGCTCATCTCGATTAGCTCAAATTATATAGAACATATTATATCAACTAAAGAGAGAAAAAAAGAAGTGACGCATTAATTATTATTATTATTACCTCAGGAGCCCAGATTTCCTCATACTTGCAAGCGATGAGCATGGCGCTAACTCCCACGAGTTGCAACTCTCCCTTGGTGACTGTTTCAATTGAGAGGTAGCGGTCGATGATGCAGAATGTTAGGTAGAGGGTCTCAGGCATCAGCTCGAATCTGTGGTGCACTTCGATGATCCAGTCAGCGAGGATGGACCTCATCTTCATGCTGATCTCTGCTTGCCAGTGTATGTAGTCGCGCGGTCGGTTTGAGTTCTGCAGCGCGAAAAGGAAAACCACATCTTAGAACATAGACGAGTGAAACAGATAGGCTCGCAGATATCGTTTATGAGACAGGCATTTTAGCAACGTACCTCTGCATGCTTATAGAATATGTATATATCTTCGACATAATCAACAACGGCCAATTGATCATCGGCATCCGATGCATCAATATTCAGGGCCAGCTCTTTTGGTCTCTCAATAACTCCACAAGCAATCTAAAGAGAAAGAAAGCAAACAGGGTCACATTAAAAAAAAGTTACAAAATATATACAATTCGTAGAAGGTGGGTGAAGTTCTAATTGATCAAACACACCTTGCTTCGAGCCGTAAGCACTGAGGTAAGAGTGTGAACTTCCTTTCTTGATGGTTTGCCACCACGAAAACTGACACTACTTGCAGACACTTGCGTAGCGCTCTCATCTGAATCGGTGCTGATCTCAATAACATTCTCGGGTTCGGGCTTAACTGCAGCACTCTTGGGTGCTTTTGCAGCACCCTTTCCTGCTACTCCGGCGACGGGAGCTGCTGTAGCTTTTGTACTGCCCTTTCCTGCTATTCTGTCAGTAGGAACAGCCACTTGTTTCTGCATATAATGCTGGCAGTTCTTCAGAAAAAGATCGCTGAAAGAGAAGAAAAAGGAAAAAAAGAAAGGATTAAGAAAACAATTAAATCTTAAACTACCATATTAGTTATATCTAATAAATTTTGGGACAGTTTTGAAATAAATTAAGATTAAAAGCATATCTGGGTGTGGGATTGAAAGCTTGCCTAGTTACGGGTCGGTTGATCTGCGGCTGCGGTTTGCTAGATTCGGAAAAGAATCCAATAAAGAAATCATTTAGGAAAGATCATCAGGAGAAAAGGCACAAAAAGTCATAAGCATCAGTGCAGAATCATCAAGTTTAGGTGTTGCTACCCTTCATTGATTCTGAGATTGGCTAGATTGCCGATATCTTCAAGGGCCCGCCGGTTCTTCCCATCTGCTCCGGCCGCCGCCTTTTGCTTGTTGACAGGCGCGACCCCACCTGATGATTGAGGAATAAAAAAGAGTTGAGTCATATAGGGATGGATTAAGGAAAGCAACAAGAAGGTAAGATTATTAAGGAGCCAATGAATTGGTAATGGACATTGATATCCTCTGAAGGGGAAAAAGGAGGGGCAAGCAAGAAACAAAGGGCCAAGAAATACTACTGCCTTCGGAAGGCAACTTTTACAATAAAATAAGGTATAAAAAGAAGAACAAACGGTCGAAAGAAATTCGGGTATGAGGAATTTTGTATGAATTAATTAAGTAAACCGTTAGGGAAATTGAACAAAATAATCAAAAGGAAATCATATTGTGCGAAGAAGAAGCATTATGAGCTCAAAAAAAAAAAGTTCAATGATCCAGAAAGCGGGAAAAGATTAACATTACAAGAAGCAATTGTGAAATGGGAAGAACAAGAGATTTAACAAACAGAAAATGTACCAAAAATCCCAAATTACTCTTATTTAGAGGGGGCAAAAAGATAATGAAAGAAAAGGGGGGAAACCCAAGAATGAAAAACCATCCAATAATAGACCAAAAAAGGGGAAAAAAAAAGAAAAAGAAAATAAGGCACAACAAGGAAGAGGAAGGCAATAAAATTACCAGAGAAACCCATTAGAGAAAAGGATTTGTATGTAGCAAAAAAGCTTTCTTTTTCGTCCTTACCTCTTTGCTGCTGCGAAATCGCAATATGATGCCTCGAAGCCATTGTAGTCTCTTCTCCTCCTCCTCCTCCTCCAAAGAGAAAAGAAAAAAGAGCCTCTCTCTCTCTCTCTCTCTCTCTCTCTCTCTCTCTCTCTCTCTCTCCCCGCACTTCGTTGCTCTTCTTTCCGGGGCTATATGGCGCGGAGGGGTTGCCTCCAACGGTCGGATTCTTTTGAAAGGTAACTAGCCGTTGGAGGGCTTAAGAGAGAAGGGAAAGAAATGGTTAACTCTTTAATCATTCCGTTCAGATGTTCCTGCGGAACAAGCATTACTCGCTAATCTCGAATACAAACCTCCTTTTAAGGGGTTTTTTTGCATTTAGCCCCCTGATAAATTTTTATTTTAAAATTAGTCCTGTAAAAATTTAATTTGCAAAAATAGCTCTGTGCCTGCCACGTAGGCGCCACGTCAGCGCCACGCAGGCAGGGCCGGGGCCCGTGTTTTAAGTTGAACACGGTAAACCATTCACCATGTTCAAACACGGTGAATGGTTCACCGTGTTTAGTACGTATTTTTTGTATATTGAAAAGAGAAATAGGGAGTAAGGATGTCAATACGTATGGATATCCAAAATATTATCCGAATCCCGAATAAATTATATATATATATATATATATATATATATATACATAATTTATTTTTATTTATTTATACAATATATAAAATATTTAATAATTTTTATTTCTTAGATCTTCATCCAACGGTATAGATTTTTAAAACCCACTAGGTTTAGGTTCGGGTTTCACGTTTTTGGTCGGATATGGATATGGATATGAATTTTTAAAATCCGTCGGGTTCAGATCCGAGTTTGGATTTTAATTTGATTTTCGGGTTCGGGTTAGGATTTTTGAAAATGAGAAGAAAAGGAATACAAATTTCCTATTCCTCTTTTCAATATATAAAAAATACGTACTAAACACGGTGAACCATTCACCGTATTAGACACGGTGAATGGTTCACCGTGTTTAACTTAACTACCTCTCCAACCCCGCCCGCGTGGCGCTGACATGGCACCTGCGTGGCAGGCCCATTTTTGTAAATTAAATTTTGACAGGACTATTTTTAAAATAAAAATTTGACAGGGGGTTAAATGCAAAAAAAGCTCTCCTTTTAATCCAAATTCTTTTAATGGGTCCGAACTATCTAAATGATGATTTTCTTGTTATATTTTTAATGTTTTCTATCTCTTTTCTTCTTCTTTTTTTGATTTGTCGGAAGTACGTTCTTTTTTTTTTTTTCCTTATGAAGTCGGGAGTTCGTGTCCTATTTTACAAACACTAGTGCACCAGCAGGAGGATCTAAATATCTTAGTTGGTATCTGGGGTGAAAATTGTTATAGTGTTTTTTTAAGCTTGCTCTAATAGTAGATCCTTGCACTCTATACTCCCCTGGAGGTTCATCCATTAGATTTTTTTTTTTATTTTTTACTTGATATATCGGAAGCTCGAGCCCTATTCTAAATAGGGATGCAAACGGATCCGGATTGGTGGAGCTCCCGCCCCAATCCGTCCCAAATGGGACAATAAACGAAAGAAAATAAACGAATTCGGAGCAGAAAATGAGGTAATTTTTACGCCCAAAACGGATTCAGGGCAGGAAACAGAAAAAATTTTGACCCATCCCGAATCCTCCATAATCTGCCTCGAGTCCGTCCCGAAAATTATTTATATTTTTAAAAAATATTC
The DNA here is from genome assembly GCF_001540865.1 of Ananas comosus. Classification (NCBI taxonomy): domain Eukaryota; kingdom Viridiplantae; phylum Streptophyta; class Magnoliopsida; order Poales; family Bromeliaceae; genus Ananas; species Ananas comosus. Next base: position 4,100,593 of record NC_033633.1, on the reverse strand, counting down.
CTAAAAAATAATGTATTTATTAAAAGGTTCAAAATACAAATAAGTTACTGCTATCATTTTTCATGTATTTGAAACTTTTGAATTTTACTTCGAATTGTGATTGATATTTTTAATTTTTATAATTGATGTTGTTAATTATATATATAATATTATTAAAAATTATTAATTTATATTTTACAAAATATTAATAATATTATAATTTTATAAAAAATATTAGTTGGCGGGGGCGGATTCGGGGTGCCTGCGGAAGGCGGGTTACGAGGCGGGACGGATTATGGGATATATTTTTTAACCGGTCACGGATTCAGGGCGAAAGGTGGGGCGGGATTTTGGTAGTCAGGGCGGGAGGCGGGGAGAGGCTCCCGCCCCAAGATCCGCCCCATTTGCATCCCTAATTCTAAACATGTGTTAAGAGGAGATCAAAATCCCGACCTCTAAGCGGTTGTTTTTTTTTGTTAATCTATGATACCGTTTAATTCGAAAACAAGCTATTCTTGTTTATTCCTAGTATAAGTATAACTTTTGAGATAAGCCGGAATTAGATTAATTTTGTAGTTGGATGAGAATCAAGATATTATAAGAAATAAAAAGAATTATGTTTGGGTGATAGGTTGGGATAGTAGGAACAAGAGTAATTATGATTGAAAACGAAAATAATTAATCGAAATAAAAAGCATCTAAATATTAGTAAAATAAGCATCTAAATATTATTAAATAATGATTTCATCAACTTTTTATTTAATTAATACATTAATCAGATAAAAACAAACATTAATTATTTAAATAATATAAATATTAATTAATGATTGATATAAGCATACCAAATAGTTAATTATTTAATTAGCTAATTAATTATAAATAATAAATTAATTACTATTTAAATATTTGTTACTTTAATAAGTCAAATAAGTAATTAGTTAATTATTAAAAACTAATTTACAATAATTAATTAATATTTTATAATAATTAATTAATATTTTATAATTATTTATAACTTAATTAGTAGAGAGATAAGATAGAGAATAGTTTGTTCCACCTATGGGTAGAACTACTATTCTCTCCTTTAACGAATTATTCCAGAACAACCCATTAAGAGAAAAATAACAATGCCTAGTGCAGTTGGAGAGAATAAGGGAAATAAATCCCTTATTCTCCTTAATCCCTTGGACCGAACATTTCACCTTAGTTTTTCCACATTTAAGCGTGTTGGAAAAATCTTTTTGATCTTTTATTAAACTATTCTTTAAAACACAATTCGAAAGTTTAATAACAGTTTTAGAAATACTCCGAAAAGAAATTAAACAATAAACACGGTAAAAAAAATGAGTAGAAAAAGCCTGTGGATCGAGACGTGCAGAGCACTATTCTAGAAGCGAAATTGCCCCTCCACGTGCGAGGCTTCCGGGCAATTATTCTCAGAGATACAACGTCCACGTTCCACCCTGTCGACACGCTTTAAAGGTGACGCAAGATGAACCCAATAAGCTTTAAGAGATTCAACGAAATACTAGAAAGCTCGGCGAAAACTAGCGCAAAATATTAATGGAGAGAAGAAGCAGAAATAATAATTAGGGTAAGCTCCGATTCACTGTCGAACTCATCAAACCTCCTCCAATATATATATATACTAGGCAAAATCTTGCTCCTACGCGTTAATTCCGTATAGAACAAGATAAGCCTACGAAATACGGATTAGGATTAGGATTAGAGCTCCAAAAGATAAAGATAAAGATAAAGATAAAGATAAAGATAAAATCAAATAAATCGGGTGCCTGAACCGCGCGTCACCGCCCGCCCAGCCCAGCCCGGCTCGACTCGTGCTCGTGCTCGTGCCGTGCGCGTATTTAGTTGAGAGTATAACTCTCATTTTCTTCCAAACAACTAGCTTGAGAATATGAGAGTATATAAAGAACCACACCATGCCTTTGGTTTCCAATTTGGGATTAAACTTCTCATGTGGAAACCTTAGCATGGGCTCCCTAGCGAGGCCCATTAAGAATTGGGGTATCCAAGAGGCCAAATAAGTTTTAAATCACAATAAAATCCAATTAAAATCTAACAGGTTGGGCATACTCTTCAGAACATAAGGATAAATAAATGTTACAAGATACATTTTATCTACAATGAGTATGGTTGGGAACTGGGAACTAATTCCCTAAAATTGTTATTGCCATAGCACATCCAAAACCATGTAGTTGAGATATAGACATATATATATATATATATATGGAAAACGGGCTTTTAAATTGTTTAGACTGGGACTGCATTTGTACAAACCCTGAGTCCTGGCCTTGGTCCATAAGGCGCGGTCCACACCCGAACTGGTATTTTCGCTCCCCTCAACCAACAAGATTCACGCACGTGCGCGCACGCGCACACAGAACATACGCAAACATTGAGAGACAGAGAGAAATAGGCTTTTAGCTTGTTCCTACATTGTACTACAATAGCATGGATTTTGATCAGATCTATTATTAGTCTTAGAGCCTATTTGGTCACACATCTGATGCAGCTGCTAACACTTTCATACAAGTGAGACAGCTGGTAGTGTTTGGCACACATAATGCAGGCAACTTGGAGCCTTCTTGCAAAGATAGAAATAATATGTAAATGTTGCTCCTCTGATTGAAATCACTACCGCACGATTTAGTCATTTCCCATACAATCTTTGGCCAAATATGCTTAATTGTAGTCGAGAATTGTTGCTTCGACCAGATATTCACTTCTCGGGTGACAAGTGATTCAGTCTCAGTCAAACAAGCCCTTATTGCGAATCCCGGATCCTTGCAGCAGCTACAAGCTCCCCAGAGATCAAAACGAGCAGCTCTAAAGAATGTCTCCATTTCAATCAACCAATAAATCAATTGAGATTTAAATCATGATCATGACTCCATGCAAATCACACGCCAAGAAACCTAGCACAGGAAGTCTGCAAATCATAGGGTGATCTAAAAGCAGTACAAAATGGTCCATGAAACAGGAAGACTTTCGTTATTCGACTCTTTGAGTCATGGAAGACTTCCATTATTCTACTCCAGTCAGTTCTTTTACATTTCAAGATGGCATGTATAAATATAAGCTATACGTATTATTTTTCTTTCGCTTTCGTTCAAACAGCGATCAAACAGGAGTTTATTATGGCTGGTGGAGAAAGCTTGTGCCCTTCTCGAGACATGTAATACGCTTTGAAATACTAGATACAAGTTAAATAGCAGGAATCGCTGCTTCAAGATTTATTTTTTTTTTTAAACAAACATGTAATGTTTGCCGAAATTAGACGACGAATCGATAGGTGACGTATCTGCCCGCAGTCTCACTGGGTCGGATGATCTTCACAACCTGTCCACGTTTGAGGCCGTAGTATCTTGCGATCGGATCCGTAATTTGAATTCTTGGAAGCTGAAATCCACCAAACGAGAAATTACAGACATGAAGTTCCACAATATCTAACAGTAAGAAGTTTCATAGCATTCATTAGGTATAAAGTAAGCAAAGGTGATGCCCAAATGTTCTGTTTTTTGTTTTCCACATGAGGCAGCTTGATTTTAACAGCAGATATATACCTGTTCTTATCCTGTTTAATTAGTTTATAATGAGCAAACAGGTGCAATTTCCAGATAGATATTCTCGATAAATCCACGGTCTAGAATCTTACGGTTGGAAGTTAAGAAATTAACTTCGAAAGATGTAGTAAATTATAAGAGAAAAGAGCTTTAGGATAGTAACATCCCAAGTAAAATTTTGGACAAGGAAGAGTGCATGAGATAGCAAATTTCCTCAAAGATACAGGAAACAGGTTTATTTCTTATGCTTTCCTTAGCAGCTTCAATGACCCAACAGTTACTCTTCAGCTCGTTTTAGCGAAGTTCTACAACCCAATATGCTGATGATCCTACGTTTTGGATCTGTTTGAATCAATGACAGAGTGCAAGGGAGTAATTGATGCAATTTTTCATGCAGAGGGCTATATGAGACATGACCCAAAAGTGCAAGGGGGATTTTTGTAATTGAACCTTATTATAGCATAAGAGGAATGAGAAAATCACACATTAACACAAGCCAACAAAGACACTTGCGTTACAATCATTTTTGTTCCACATGCAATTTCTTATTCATCTACGCTTTTGTGGTCGACATATGTGTAACAGTATTTGCCCACGCCCCTAAAAGGATATCATTCTTTCTCGAAAATAAAGGACAACCCATATGAAAAACAGTAGGTGACTCAAAACCAATTAAAAAGGATTTGACCTCAACACACAATTCCTGGTTTGTCCTTGTCACGGATGCTTCAATGTGTAGAGTAACTTATTCAACACTTCATGGCTTGATTATTTGAACTACAATTATAAAAGGCCTCCAAAATGACTGAAGCACCTAGTCTTAGGGATGAAAATGGATTCGACATGGATCAGATAGTGTTCAATCCATATCCGCATCCATATTTTTATGTCGGATCCTGAAACAGATTAGGATATTAATAGGAAACTAAAATTAAAATCCATTTCCAGCAAAAATGGGTTCAGATATATGTCGGATATTTAACGGATATAGATATCGATTGAATATTTAACAAATGTATAGAACTAAAAGCAAATAATATTATCAATGTATTTTAAAATTTATTATAAATTACAAAAATATAAAAAACTTACAAATTCTAAAAAAATAATATGAAATATGAATTTAACATGGATGTTACCGGTGTTTGAAAAGGCACGAGGCACACTGCAAGGCGCGCGCCTCAAGAAGGCGAGGCATACATTTATTAAGCCTAGTTTAATTTGATATTCTACATTAAAAAATTCCGAAATAACCATCAAAAAGTAAAAAAAATGCATGCATATAGTTTAATTTGATGTTCTTGCTGACGCTGCTGCTACTACTTGTTTTCCTACTTCCGCTGCTGCTGATTGCTTGTACTGGCCACCGCTGGTTTGTTGCTGCTGCTAGCACAGCTGCTGTTGAATGCTCGACAGAGAGAGGATGTGGGAGAACAAGAGACGGAGAGGAGAGGGCGAGCGGCTAATTTTTTTTAGGGGTTTTTTTGGGTTTCTTTCAAAAATTTTTAAGTATCTTATCAAGTTTAAAGTATAAGATGCAAATTCAAAACCCGACAATCCAAAACTTGAATTTTTTTGGATTTCTTTTAATGTTTTTTGAGTATCTTATCGGATTAAAGTATAATATGCAAATTCAAAACCCGACAACTCGAAAACTTGAATCAAAAACACAGAAAACTTAACTATTGTGAGGCACGCGCCTCAGAGCCTCAAGAGCGCCTCGTGCCTCGCCTGAGGCGCTATTGTGAGGCACGCGCCTCAGAGCCTCAAGAGCGCCTCGTGCCTCGCCTGAGGCGCTATTGTGAGGCACGCGCCTCAGAGCCTCAGGAGCGCCTCGTGCCTCGCCTGAGGCGCGCGCCTCAGGCCCGAGGCACGCGCCTCAGCAATAGCGCTGCGCCTCGCTATTGCTGAGGAGCTGAGGCCCGCACCTCGCACTTAGGTGCCGAGGCGCACGCCTCAGGCGCGCCTTTTCAAACAATGGATGTTACGTATTGAAAACATATCAAAATCTGCTTCAGATTGGGATAATCCGAATCCGAATCCAAAGAAGAAAAGTGAATTCAGATCCAATCCGAAAATTTTTTAAACTTGAAAACCGAAACTGAATTTGAACCCGAATCGGAATCCGAATCCAAGCCGGACAGTAAAAATTCAATTGCTATCTGAAAATTTCGGATTCGGGATTGGGTCCTTTTCACCCCTAGGCTAGTCTTCTTGCTTTAACTAACGCCAAATTTGTCACTTTCAGTAGAATATGAAGTTGATACATAAATATGATTTATTAATTTTACGATTCAAACATGAAACAATTAAGCTGTAAATACAAGCAACATGCCTAAATAACAATGTAATAACTAAGGCATACCGCATACCTGAGTTTCCTTTAGAGTATATCGCTCCAATAAAGTCTTCTTTTCCTGACTAGTAAGCACCTGGTGTTCAGGAACAAGAGCATGATCCTTTATATTGACAAGCAACTCCGCCTCCTGCATTTCGTTGTTGTTCATCATAAATATACCACTCACACTCTATTACTCAGAAATTAGTGAGAAATAAAATCGAGATAGGTGCTGTAGACAAAAATTTCAAATCTCATTGTAATGTTGCAAGATGAAATATAAAAGGGCCATTCCAAGTCACCTGGAAAACCTCCAAAAAGAATTTCGGAGATATTTCTTGAAGGTACGATTTGGCAAATGGAGTGAGATTCAGCTGAAGAACTAACATGGCTCTGGGAACACTTTCTGCTTTCATCAATTCAACATATTTCTTTATGTGTTTCATACCAACCTTCTCATCGTTTGGAAAGAAAACATAAATCTGCTCCATACAGAAAACTTAGGGATGAGAAGACTTGATATTCCTATTAATGCAACAAGAAATACATTAAAACATCAAGATCTTCAGCCAAAACTCTAAACATCAATCATACAATCTCTCTCACAAAAAAAAAAAAAAAATCTAAAGTACATTTATAGCAAGGATTTAAGTGCCATGGCACGAGGTCGTGTCAAAAACTTGCTGGCACGATACAGCACGGTGCGTGTCGAGCCGTGCCGATGCGTGCCGGGCACTACAAATTCATGTATGCCAACACATTATAGCATGAAATATTTATTTTCTTTAGCAACAAAATATTTTAACTATTTATTATGTATTTTTATCAAATCTTTTGAACTTTATTGAGAAAATTACTTACTAACTTAAAGAATAGAGAGTTTTGAGTGTGCCATTGGTACGGGGAGTGTATCCTGCCAATATCTTGTTGGTATGATATGGCACGGTAGATACGGTCTGTGCCGATGGGCACTTAAATCCTTGATCTATAGAACAACCAAATGGTAATGCTTTCACATATACATCCTTCAAAATATACTTATTTAAGTGTATGCCCCTCTAGACAGAAACTTCGCCAAAAAAGGGCTTTCACCCATCCGTTACTAGGAGATAAACAGGCAATAGACATTTCAACTTTAACTAAGGCTTGGATAGACAAAATTGCCCTCATTTTTGCATCAACACTACTTAAAAGAACTAAAAATCACCTTAGTGCAAATAAATATAGGGTTCAACAGTCATTTCATAAGTTTTGTTAATTTTCTAATTTTCTCTGATGAGAAGTTGAGAATAAGGGCATATATGCAAACATGACCTATTTTTAATGGTATAGATGCAAATTTTCAATCCATAGGAGTATATATACAAATATGTTCAATTTCGATGCTCGTATGTGTAAAAATCCATATAATCAAAGTTGTTCTACTTTGGTTACCAATCACTGATGCAAACAAAGGTTATGTTTGATCTTAGGGAATGCACTACTTTCTAAACTTTAAACTCTCAAAGCGACCAGCGCAAAAGCTCATGGCTCACAAGCAGCTGGGGCGCAAAATGTTTATCTCTAATGCATTTGCAGCTTTACCTTTTAGCATTGACTGCTCTAGGGGTGAAAAGTAGGTTTATCTAGAATTAAAACTATTTTATGATTCTGAACAACAGAAGTAAAATGACAAACAGCCCCAAGGATAGCTGAGTTGCAAAGAAACTATCAAAAAAATCATTTAAGGTACAGAACAAAGTAAAAGAATCAAGAAAAGCATTTAAGGTACAGAGCAAAATAAGAGAAACAATGGAACTTAAGAATTTGCCTCGAAATGTTTGATTGCACTATTTAATCTGTTAGATGTGCCTCCAAATTTGGTTATTAGTTTTGATTTTGTGCCCCTGATTCGCCAACAGCTTCATGGTGCGACAAATTTTGGAAAATGATTTGTGAAGGAAAAAGTGGATGTCCGTGATGGAAAGCGGAGGGCTCGAGCTGATAATGAAGAAATCCCATTAAGGAACTTCTTTCTTCTTTTTGCCCTAGAGGCAATACAGTGGATTGTACTTCCACAACATTATACTCCTCTTTTTATAGTGAAGTTCTCTCCTCTTTCGCCCGTGGTTTTTTTTTTCCTATAAACACGTAAATCTGTGTTCCATTTTATTGTACTGTTTTGTGGTTTGTCTACTTTGTGATTACCATTTTTCGTTTCTATTTGTGCACTCGTCGTAACATAATCAAAAATAAAAAATTAAGCAAAGCAAAGAAGCAAGGGTGTCCATACTAAAAACTTGTTTCCCAACTTGCATACAAAAGTTAATATTTATCTGGGGTGAAAGAACTAGCATGAGTTTCAAAGCAATTTAAACTCCACTTAAATAGAAATATTGAGTCAAGTGGTCCTAAGAAAGCACAAACTAACAATCATAATGCACAAATATATGACTAAGCTAGAGAAACATTCAGCGAAATCAATCTGGAAAGCTTTTCAACTTCGTTGATCTATATCATATAATTTAATAAAATTAGCAAAAAATTCAACTCTGAAATCAACAACTCTGATATCAAAAATTTACCAAAAATGATAAAGTCTAGCAGTTCCTTTACTATCATGCGTGCATATGTCGTCATTAATCGAATTCATGATCTCTGTTACTTGCCTCGTTGTTCTACAAGTCCATGTTCTCATTGTTTATCTACTGTTGTTGTACATGCTGTCATGAGATATAATTACATGCTCTAAAATGATTTTTGCTACCATGTTGTATTAGTAGAGCCATGCCTTTTGTGGATAGGTGGTATAGTGTTGGACTTAGTTCTTTGTACTCTGCAATACTGTTGAATTCAAACCAGATACTTGTTTATTCCCAACATAGAGTTGTTGTTTGAAACATTAGCCCTATTTGGACTTGCCACTATGCTTATGTTACTCTGTGGGCCACCGGGGATGACTTTGTATGTGGGAGTTGGGACGGGAGAAGGCATGAGAGGGTTATCGGTGATGGTCGCGCCCAACACGGTAAGTCCTTTGCTCCCTGAGTTGAGAATGCTTGCAACTAAGGCCAGGGTGCCGCGTTTATGCATTTTCTCGATCTTGGATCAAGTCATATCTGTTTGGGCCGTTCTAGTTGGTTATACTTACTCTATGTTATCATTGTTTTCCTATTGTATATAGTTACAAACTATTTATCATAATAGGTAGACTCTATGTATATATTGGTCATTCATAACATTGTTTATCTCTCCATTGATCACATACTATCAGGCTCAGTGAGGCTTATCATCTTTGGGAGCAGCTTCCATTAGAAACTATTGTGTATAATTCTCATTATGTGATTTTTATAATTTTTCAAGTATGACCACAGGGATGAGATTGAGCAAGACAATGACGATTACTTAGTAACATATTGTGATCGCCTCCATCTTTGTACATGTGGATCTTATCCTTGTATTTTGGATTATCATTTTGGGCATGTATTAGATTATATTGGAACTAAAACTTGTATGAACTTGTATTAAAAATGTAATATCAAATTTGGAAGTTTCAAACATGCGAGTTGTTTGGTAAGATGTAAACTGCACAAGGTTACTTGATATTAATGCCAAGCAAACTTGAAATCTTAAGTATGCGACGGGCCTACGACAAATGCATTTCGCAGTGGTGCTTCCGCTACCAGGGTGCTAAAAAAACCTGCACTATTAGCGATTTAGCAAAGAGAAAGATTGGGGGTGGGGGCCAGATACAAACTAGTAAATTAATGAATACCAGGAAATAGAAATATCACCAAGATAAATATGTAAACCAACTAAGAAATTGAACAGTAATTGAACCTAGGACTGATGCAAAGTATATGCATGTTAACCTAGAATTAAATTCAACAAAAATCTTCAGAAAGGTTTCGAGCTTCTAGAATCCCGTCAAATAAAGAAGAGGTTGATAAACCAACTGAATTTTTAAGCCAATTTTGAGATAATTAAGCTAAAAAACCAACCTCTTTTAACAAATATAGTCATTAATTAGCCCCCACAATCAGTAAAAATGAATTAACCTACATAAATTGAAATATAACAGAAAAAAGACAGCAGGCAACCAATGAATAAATTCAATTAAGCTACAGTTTCAAACTCATCACACATGTATGAATACAAAACATGCCCATTTAGCATAGCTTAATAAGAGAACCTCAAGTATGAAGCTAATTTAAGAGAGATTAAACTAAAAAACTGACCTTTAGTTCATATAATCGGCAAATAATCACTCTACAATCAGAAAATGAAAAAAAAAACAATTAGCTCAAGAGAATTTACATAACAGAGAAAAGGAGAAAATACACCAGACAAATTGATTGCAAACAGGAATAAAGTAAAAATTTTCTAACTTCGACACATATGTAGCAATCAATATACCAACTAAAGAATTTAACAATAACTGACCTGGCGATCTATGCAAAGCATATGCAAGTTAACCCAGAATTTTATTTCAGAAAAAACCTTGAGCATGGTTTCCAGCATTCAGTACGCCATTCAATCCCATGAAACAAATAAATATTTAGGGAAAAATGTACAACACCCCCTAAACTTTGGAGCTTCAGCAAATGGGCTGCTGAACTTTAAACTTTGGCAACTGGACACCCTAAACTTTATCGAATAGTCCATTGGGCCCTTCTTCTCAAAGAAAGATACCAATTACAACTATTCTCAAGAAATATCTTACATGTGATCTTGTGAAGCTCTAAATAACATAAATACCAGTCTTACTACTCCAACATTTAAAAAAAAAAAAAAAAAAAAAAATCAGAGATGGATTAAGCTTATTCTACCATCATTATGGTTATTTTTATCCGTGAAAAGAGTAGTAGTTTCCATTTTGTGTTTCAAAGTTTTACATGATCATCTGTAAGGCATGCCACCAACACGTTATTTTATTAGTAACGTCGCTCGAGGGAAGGAGCCGAATGAACTATTTGATAAAAGTTCAGGAGATCTAGTTGCCAGAATTTAAAGTCTAGGCGATCCTTTGAGAAACGTCTTTAGATTAGAGGATGTTTATTTAGCCCAAAAATTTAATAAGACTTTAGTATAATGAACTTTTGTAATTAGCAAAGTTTCAATATAAAATAGTATTTGATACTATTTAGAAGGTTTTGAAAAGGTTAGAGAGGAATTTGAGTGGTTTTGGTGCGAAGTTGACATGAAAACTAAAGATCTAGAATTTTCTAGTCATCCAAATGCCTGTAAATTATTGCGGGCGCCCGGAAATGGGTTGGCGCCTCTCTGATTTGCGAACGCCCAAAAAGGAAATTCAGGCGCTCGAAATGTTTCAAACCTTCTAATGCGGACGTCTGAATCAGTACCAAACGCTCAGACTGAAAGCTATCTTAGCGCAAGTTATTAATATTTCGGGCGTACAGCTTGTTCGGTAGGCGTCCGAATCCTGCGGACAAGAGAGCGGGGGTCTGAATCAGTTTTAAATGCTCAGACTAAGAGAGACACTAGCTCGAACCATTAAACTTTTAGGCGCCCATATTGCCCCGCAAGCGCCTGAAACATTTCGGACTAGCAAGTGGGCACCGGAAACCAATTCGAATGCTTAACTCGAGAGTTTTGGACTCAATAGTCGCAAACTTTCGAGCGCCCAAAAGTTCTTCCGGGCACCCGAAACCTCTTATGGGCTGAGATTGATAGTTGTTGCTAGTTTCTTTTGTTTGGGGGCTAGTTACTCTTGTTACAACTCTATTTAAACACAACCCTTTCTCTCCCTTTCACCCCCCTTCTACAAGAGAAACCCCATTCCCCCCCACTCCTCCATCTTCTACTTCTTCTTTTTCCTCTCTTTTTCTTCTTCCCCCGCAAAACCCTAACACCCCACGTCATCTTCTTCCTCTAGAGATCTCCATTCCTCCAAGCTCGAAGTTGAGGCAATGCTTGATAAAAGAAGCCTTGGAGACTCCAACCCTAGAAGCACGGTGCTTGGATCTAAGAGCTAGGCCGTTGTATAGATAAGATGAATGTTTTGAACTCCTTGTATGTGATCTTTTAGGATTTTGTTGGGGAGATTCCTTATAGGCAGTATTTCTTGGAAAAATTTGGAAAAAAAAATAGATTCTAGGGCTCTTTAGTTGTTGTTGATGTATTGAAACCCTTCTTGTAGGGTTGTTTGGTGGACTAACAACTTTGATTGAGTTTACGACAAAGTTTCAACGAGATTCCGCGGACCCTAGTTTACCAGAAAAGGTGATCTCCCACTATATCTTCTTACTTCTTGTTTCTAGTTGTTTTCTACCTTCTAGCATCCTGCGGCACTTAATTGTAGAAACTCAATGTTTACTTGTTATACCTGATCATATGTGGAAACCCTAGTTCACGAGCAAGTTGATTCATGTTGAGGTTTTGAAACATTATGTCCTAGCATGCCCTATCATTGTTGTTGTTCCTTTGACATAAGGTAAATCAACTTAAATAACATGCCAAGATAGTTTAATGTCGAATGAGTAATGTTTGAAGTTATTTGAGACTATGACATTGGAGATGCCTATCACATGTTCGATGAAAATGACAAAGTACCAAGAAGATTTTTATAGTTGTTGCAAATGTGGCATTTTGACCTTAAGTATGTGACTATAGCCCATAAGAGCCGAAATGTGCGAGCTTGACCGAACTACGAGTCGGTCGGTGAAATTGGGCATGGTGAACATCAGTATTGTCTAGGTGAAACTTTAGGAAAGGCATATTAGGAGCTTCATGTTGGTTATTAATTTATCTCCTTTATCGCTCTTGTCTTATTCACATTATTGATGCCTCTATTAGACCTAGTGGAGTATAGCACCCCTTTCGGCTACTGTACCCACTGAAACTATTTATAGTAGCTCTTACATCCATTGTTGTTGTTGTTCAGCTCCTTCTTCTTCTGCGGGGTACCGAGCTAAGGGCATCGCGCGATAGATAGCTTTCCACCCCTTTTGGCATATTCGAGAGGGTATTAGAATNGTTTTTCAGCTCCTTCTTCTTCTGCGGGGTACCGAGCTAAGGGCATCGCGCGATAGATAGCTTTCCACCCCTTTTGGCATATTCGAGAGGGTATTAGAATTTATATTTCAGAATGTACCGATTGGATGATAGAATAGTTGAACTTCATTACTTTGATACCCAAAATCATATATTTTTCCTTGTGTGTATGCATATATAGAAGTGCATGTTTCCGGTTGTCGCTTCGTACGTATGGGAGAGCCATACACGTACGGCGGATGGGTGCTTCCACCGAAGCCTGGGGGCGTGAGAAAGGCAAGATGAGTTCTTAAGCCAATTCAAGAGAAATCGACCTAAAATCCCGAAGAAAACGACAAATCGAACAGAAGAGTAAGAGTATAGTGGTGGTAATAATGATATACTTGGTCGGCGGGGTCGTTCTTCTTGGATTTGTTGATGAGGAGGTCGTCGCGGCGGATGCAGTCGGGGCCGAACTTGTGGAGGAACTCGGCTTTGCTCATGTTGATCTCGAAGTCCAACACCAGGTAGCCCCGATCCCGCAGCATCTGCATCACCGTCCGTCGGATCCGGAACAGACGGCTCGCCGCCACCTCGTCCCCCATCCTATTCCGACGCCCTCGTCGTCTCCGCCGCCTCTCTCACTCGAGTAGTCCGATCCTTTTAACGCCGACGGGAGAAAAAGTCTTGACCGTTACAGGCGTCCCACGCAGTGCCACGTCGGACCGCCGTCCACTTTGCGACCACTCTATTAGAATCTCTTTTATTAATACTCTTCGAACGTACTACAATTATAAAAAGGGAAAACTTTAAAAAAGAACCCATGTGGTTTCATCGTTTCTCATTTTGCCCCTCTAGATTTAAAATGTATCAATTCTCCCTCCTCCCCTGTGGTTTCGTTTTTATCTTTTCGGTAGCTTTTTCGTTAATATTTTATTAAATTATATTCAAAAAACTTCAGATATCCATCTAGATTTATCAAATATTCACTTTAGTACCCCTTAATTTTAACTTTATCACTGATTTAAGAAAAAAAAAAGATAATGAAAATGATAAAAAAAAAAAAGAGAAAAAAGAAACCACAGGGGGTCTAATTGATACATTTTAAACCACAGGGGGGCAAAGTGAGAAACTACGAAACCACAAGGGGGGTTTTTGAAATTTTCCCTTATAAAAATAGTACTCTAAATTGGCTAAAGGTTTGATGGTTGGTATTCGAGATTTTATATTCGAATCCTAATTAATTCATATTTTCAGCTAAATTTATTTCTAAATAAAATAAACGAAACGAATAGCGTGCTACTTATCTCTCAAAAAAAAATTATTTATAAAATTAGAACGGCGAATAAACTATCACTTTTAAATATAGTAAGTCATTCATCACTTTCTTTAAATAATTAAAACTATTTTTAGTATTTAATATTATATACATTTTGAAGTTTGGACGTAGAAAATATATAAATTAGGATAAATGTGGTGAATCATTCACCGCTTTTAAAAAAATGATAAATAATTCATTATTTTTATCAATCTATTTTTAGAAATAAAAATTTTAAATGCCTATTTTTATACTTATAAGATTTTGGAGGCTTAGTAGCCCAAAAACTCCACCCTATTTTGATTTTTAGCAAAATATTATTGGCTAATTATAGATAACTAGTGTAGAGACCCGCGCGATGCAACAGATAGATAATAAAAATAAATTTTTAATATTTTAATAAAATTTATATTTATAGCTTATAGAAAGCTATATCATGTTAAGTACAGTCAATTTACATGACTAAATTCAGTTGTTAAAAAAATAAAATAATAGCTAAAAGCATATGAAATACATAAATAATAACTTAACGTATCTGCCTTAAGAAAATTTTGGTTGGCGTCTCAGACTCCAATCTCCGCATCATACTTTTTAATCTACGAAAGAAATTTTGCCCACAACAGTGTCTACTCAAAAAAATGATCATAATATGAAAATAAAACAAAAAACATCAATCTTAAAAAAATTAATATTTTTTTGGAGCACTTCTCTTACTCATCCAAATCTCATACATCTTCTTAATCTTCAACTGGTAGTTGCTCCGCGTGCCGAGTCATTTCTGGATTTCTATTGTAACCTATGAACAAACACCTCATCTGCATCACCAAACTGCGATATCTAAACCGATACAGTCTTGCCATCACATCAACCACAGAAATCCTTATTCTTAAACAATTTGATTTACCAAGAAGTTCCTGCAATTTTTGAGAAGCGAGCTCCCGCGAAACATCGCCGCGAAGAGAAGGCTAAGACGGCGCTCCCCTCGGCCTAGTTGCGGGCACGTGCGAGCCGTGCAAGGAGGCAGCCGAAGCGGCGGCGGTTCACGGCGAGCGACGGCTCCGGTGCAGACCAGCCCAGCGAGCATTTATATGGGCCGCGGCTGGACTTTACAGGACGATATTTTTTGAAGGAGACAACGTTCTTCGCATGTTCTTCTTCTTTATCATCCTCATAATCTTTGTTAACACAATGAGATAGAGAGAAGGAGATGAGTGTGGGGTGAGAGATTAGATGATAATGTTTCTTTTTGCATGAAAAATAACATGTCATGCAAGAAAGAGGGGGTGAGGGGATTAATGGTGGAGGGGAGTAGATTGGTGTTACAAAGCTCACTAATTGATGAAATATAATGCATGTAATTAAATGTGGAGAGGTGAAGGGTTGAGCATTTAGAAGTGGAGATTAATGGTGGAGGGGAGTGGATTAGAATTACAAAGCTCATTAATTGATAGAATATGATGTATGCAATTAAATGTGGAGAGATGAAGGGTTTAGCATAGTATTTAGAAGTAATGATTAATAGTGGAGGGGAGTGGATTGGAGTTACAAAGCTCACTAATTGGTAAAATATAATGCATGTAATTAAATATGGAGAGGTGAAGGATTACGCATTTAGAAGTGGAGAAGAAACATAAATTTTATATTGGGGATTCATATAAGAGATAAATATTATCTATTAACCTAAGAATGAAAGGTATCTTGCCACGTGGCAAGAAACATTGTGGATTCATTATGTTTAATAGATATGATGTGATTGCCACAATAGACTTTCTCTATCTAAGACATGCTTATTGCATCTGATATTTAATAAAAAAAAAAAGTACTAGATGTATTAAGGGTGGCAATCCAGCTCGCTGTTCGTGAGCCGGCTCGTGTTCGGCTCGAAATGAGCTCGAGATCGACTTGCTCGTTTAGTAAACGAGCCGAACACGAGCTGGGGTCAGTTCGCTTATGTTCAGCTCGATAACAGGTCGATATATTATATTTGTATATTATATATATTATATTATATGAGTTGACTGGTATATGTTAGAAATTCTTTGGTGCTACCAATTTTTTAGCCTTTTGGATACGTCTTTTCTTTATTCTACCTTGGTATACTAGTACAACAGCGCAATGGGGACCACTCACTAGGGGGGCCATCAAGTATCCTGAACTATTCATCCTGACCCTACATTTTTATTTCAAGGATTTTTTAAATTGAGCAAAAGATAGCGTTCTATTAATAGATTTGCAGATATTCATATATATATATAATTATTATATTTGTTATTATTATTATTTATTTATATTATTATATGTGTATAGATTTATTAATTTTTTCTTTATATAAATAATATTCTATATATATATATATTTTTTTTTATTTATATTTAGACCAGACTAAAATAGTAGAAGGCGAGCTTCAATTTATTAAGAATTTATATGTTAAATTTCATTATTAATTAAAAGTCTAATGATAAGATTTATAATTTATTTTTTATATATATTCAATCTAATCTTTTTAATTTATTATTTGTTGGCCAGTTCGTGTTCGGCTGAATTTTTCAGCTCAATACTTTAACGAGCCAGTTCGTATTCGACTCGTTTATTAAACGAGCCGAACACAAGCTAACTCCAGCTCGCTCTTGTTCGGCTCGTTTACACTCCTAGATGTATACAACAAAAGAGAAAGTTTACAATGTAACAATTACGTCACATTATTTATGTCCAGCTAATTATATTCATTTTGAGAAAAAAAAATACAATTAAATTTTTTTGCTAAAAAATATAATGGGATGGGTGAACTCCAAAAGAGCAATTTGATTGGTTGGAGACACTGCATCGCTCTATATGAGCGTCACAGTTTAGTCTTTGGATTAATTGCATATAACTCATGTAAATATAGCGAATTACAAATATATCGCTACAAAGTTTAATTTTCTTGTGTTATTCTTACAAAAATTCTAATATTTTTAAATATGTCCCCGCCGTTAGGATCCTGTCACGCCCCGGATTACACGTTCCCCGGGCACGCCGACAAATCCGCCGTATACAAAGAAATTTTTTCTGTATATGAAGCGACAGCTGTACCTATAAACCATACAATACTACAAACAGTAGTATAAAGCTACTAGAGTAAACAGAAGCTAAACAAACGGAGTTCCATATACATAGTCCAATACCAAAAATACAGAGCTACTCGCACTGGCGAGTTAAGTATACTATGTACATAAACTCAAAACAAAACATCTATCTGCAGTAGGGGTACCTCTAGCTCAGCACGTCTGGTAGGGCTCTAACTCGTGACGCCCTTGCCTCGGAATAAAAATCTACAACTACCATTTATTATACCATCATGTTCTATGCTGGCCTATTGTAGTAATGTTAATTCCGACCCAATTTTTTTAGGGACTGTAAACATACCCGTCCCAGGGACTGTGAACACACCCGTTCCACCCAGTTGAAACTATCCAGCTACCTCCACACTAATCAGTCCGTAGAGAGCAAGTCTAACTGGCATGCACGACACCAACGCAAAAGCACAACGCCCGTCTCCGGAGTGGCACTAGTGGGAGCTACCCAACCGAGTATGCAGCGTATCTCTGTCGAGCTCAAACAGGCTCCAACTAGCCAAAATCATGTAAACAGGGTCAAAACAGGTCTACAAACCAAACCCACGTGCCCTCGGCACAATCTGTGACCAAAACAAGAATCTGGGTCCACCGCCAACCCGGACGGCACCCAACGACCCGAAACAGCCTAAACTCTGCTGAAGAAAATAAGCTCGGCAGCCCAGCACGAACGTAAATGCCTTCTAAACTACCCCAGGTATCCATCGCACTGATACTGCAACGATACAGTCAAACCATGGCTCCTAGAGCTAAATTCATTTTACATCAACAAGATGATATATATGTATACATACTGAATTTCTAATTTAGATACAGTAAGAAGATCATCATTTTAGTAATTTATACCCACCTGGAAATGCAACCAACAACACCTTCGCAGCACCAGGAAAACTGAGACAACAGCTCCAAAGTCTCCCACGAAATCATCTCTAACAAGCAGAACACACTGCTAGGAAAACTAAAACAAAATAAAAAAACTCACTCCAAAAATCTAATGATAAAAAACTAACTAAAGCTCGACATTACCTACCTCAGCAGGGAAGAAGTAATCCACATCTCTACTTCTCCTTCTCAGCCATGAGCAGGTCTTAGCTAACAAACCATGCTTCACTGTGAAGAGGAGCTTCGGCTCGGCTCGTCAGGGAGGTTCTCTGCTATAGCACCAGCAGGGAGAGAAAGAATAATGGACGGAGAAGGAGCAGCCATTAGAATCTGCACAGTGAGTCCGGGCGCTCCAAACATCTTTCGAGTGTCCAAAAATTCCAAGAACTTTAATTTCAGCAGATTTTGATGTTCTGAGGTTGTTTTCACATTCATTTCGTGCTAAAATGACTTTTACTCGATTCGACACTTTATAAACATGTCGATCAGCTGCTCGCATAATACCCAAATCCAGCTTTTGAGATATATTATATAAAAACAAAATATGTTTAAAATATTTAATTTAATTTAAATATATTAAAATTATTAAAAATTAGTTTTTATAAATTTTTATTTTTTTAAAATATGATAGGATGGATAAATTTCAGAAAAAAAATTTAATTGATTAGAAATACAACATCAGAAATATAACTATTTGCATTCTAGGCGTTTTAAGTGACCAAGAAAGTTTACTATGTAGCCTAGATCCCTTCTATATAAATGCAAGAGCTCCCTCCGTACAAGCGGATCCTCTACAACTTCATAGAACTTTATCTTGTTTCATAGTAGTCTTAACTTAGTAGTAGGTGAAGCATCAAATATAAATCGTGAAAGGATAGAATTTTTTTCTTTATATTTCGTTCAGAACTAAATTCCGTTAATTTTACCATTGAAACCACGCTCAATTATTTTATTATGACACGGAGAGGTGGGAGAAAGAGGACATGCTTGAAAAGAGGGAGAAGAGAGAAAAAATTCTCTCACTAATCATCACCAAAAAATATTTTTTAATAATTTTTTTCTAATGAATCAAAATGAGGCTAGATTAAAGGATACTAAAAAAAGATTAATTTGGTAAATTTTTTTTTTAAATAAAATTAGACATGTAATTCATTAAAAAAATCAGGAACGCCGCTACTTAACTCCGTTATGGCCAACTGACCCGACCGTTACTTCGTCCGGTGAAACTAACGAGGAAAGTCCCCTCCTCCGACCTCCGTACTCACCAACTGTCCCTACCCACAGAAAAATTTCCAAGGGCATTTTCGTCATCTAACGCCCAAAAAAACCATTTCAAATGCAGGAAACATCGGGCCCCACCAACCGTTCGATATCTCGATCCAACGGCATCCAACCACCTACAAAACAAATGGAGGGAACGCTTGCCAGCCGTCCGATCTCACTCCAGCTCTCCTCACTCCCCCCAATATATAGACTCGAAGACCACTCCCCGTACTCCGTCCGATCCCTTTTTTCCCTTCTCAATCTCCGTCGTCGTCCGCGTCGAAATCCAAATCCCCAAATTCGTCGGTAACACATTTCGATCTAATCCCTGCGTCCGGTTTCACCCAATTTTCGTGATTTTTTTTATTATTTTCTTGTAATTTTTCCGATTTTTAATCACTAAACCGTTGATCTTATCCTCCTGTGCTTGTAATGTTTGATCAATTAGTTTCCTGAACTGTTTTGTTCTATGAATCAATTATTTTCCTATTTTTTGATCATTTTCTTGTAAAATTATTCGATTTCTAATTTCTAAACCTTTGATCTAGTCCTCGTACATTCGTATTTTTGAATTCTTATTGCAGCTTCTGTTTTTTTTTTTTTTTTTTTTTTTTTTTTTTTTTTCTATAGCATAAATTCTTCAAATTTGCTGCTGAATCGATTTGTTCTCTAAACCTTGTTTGATCGTAGATCTGGCCCCAAATAGACCTTGTGTGTAGATAAAATTCTAGATCTAAACCTCTGAGGCCCGTAAATCTAGGTTTCTAGCAATGCCTGTGTGATTTTTGTTTAATTCATCTTATTTTCTGTATAATTCTTATCTGATCCGTGCTCTGATCCGCTTTCCGGCTAATCGGCCTCATCTTTCCAGGCAAAGATGAGGGAGATCCTCCACGTGCAGGGTGGGCAATGCGGGAACCAGATCGGATCCAAATTCTGGGAAGTCGTGTGCGACGAGCATGGGATCGACCCCACTGGAAAGTATGTAGGCAACTCCGATGTGCAGCTCGAGCGCGTCAATGTGTACTACAACGAGGCCTCGTGCGGGCGCTACGTGCCACGAGCAGTGCTCATGGACCTTGAGCCCGGGACCATGGACAGTGTGCGCACCGGGCCCTATGGCCAGATCTTCCGTCCCGACAACTTTGTCTTCGGTCAGTCGGGTGCGGGGAACAACTGGGCCAAGGGGCACTACACTGAGGGAGCCGAGCTCATCGATGCCGTGCTCGATGTAGTGAGGAAGGAGGCAGAGAACTGTGATTGCCTCCAAGGTAGTGAGATTATGAATCTGTTTCGTTGTTTTCTTTTTATTCTTTCAATTTTCCTTTACGATCCATTAGCACCTTAAATGTTTTAAGCTTCACGTAAGATCGATCTATCCTGCGTTGCTGTATAACCTATAAACTGTCAAGTAGCTTGAGATGTATCAATATCATTGATTTGTATGGGGGAAATGTAAAAATACCGCCAATCTTTCATGAGTTCACATTTCTTTTTCACCTTTAAGCTTTCTCTGTGAAATTTGATCGTGTACCTCTCATTCTTTCAAGGTGTTTTGGTAATACTCCAACAATTTTGGATCTCTCGGACATTCTCGACGTGTATCTTAATAATACAATAGAATTTTCTTTCATATCTCTAAAGTTTAACTCGAGTGTCTTTAATTTTTAACATTCTAACACTTTTTAGCTGTCATATTTTTGCCATTTTGTGACTAGTTTATTCTCTCTATCCTTCCCTTTTTGAGATGGTCCATTTTGTTTTATTTAGTGGATAGATGTCCTTTTTCGCCTAGTAGATAGATGTCCTTGAAGGCTAGAAGTTTATTTATGTATATCCTACTGAATCGAGATTGCTTGCTTGCCTTTTTCCCTTAAATGTTTATAATATGCATTGAGCTCAACTCACTGTACTCTGTTTGTTTTATCTGTTCTGCATGTACTTGATTTCAAATTCTAATCTAATTTTATGTAATTAGGTTTCCAAGTGTGCCATTCTCTTGGTGGAGGAACTGGATCTGGCATGGGCACACTATTGATATCAAAGATCCGAGAGGAGTACCCCGACCGCATGATGATGACCTTCTCAGTTTTCCCATCACCCAAAGTTTCGGACACTGTCGTCGAACCCTACAATGCCACTCTTTCTGTCCACCAGCTAGTGGAGAATGCAGATGAGTGCATGGTTCTTGACAATGAAGCCCTCTATGATATCTGCTTCCGGACTCTGAAGCTGACCACTCCTAGCTGTAAGTTTTTCTTTTGCTTTACCTTGCAAATGTTACGAATCCTTTCTCATATTGTTTACTATTGAGCAAGGTTTTAAGTACCCGTCGGCACGAGCCGTATCTACCGTGCTGTACCGTGCCAACAAGATACCGGCACGATACAGACCCTGTGCCGATGACACAGCTCAAAACTCTCTATTCTTTAAATTAGTAAGTAATTTCCTCAATAAAATTCAAAAGATGTGATAAAAAGATATAATAAGTAGTTAGAATATTTTGTTGTTAAAGAAAATAAATATTTAATGCTATTATGTGTCGGAACACAAGAATTTTTTTGACCGGCACGCATCGCACGCACTGTGCCGTACCGTGCCGGCAAGTTTCCGGCATGACCCCGTGCCACGACACTTAAATCCTTGCTATTGAGAGATGCGATGACTTTTTGTAGGATAAACATTTAGTGTGGCAATTTCATGAATATTTTGGTCCCAAGTATTAGTTGGCTTTATTGAATAATAAAATGTTATGTTGTCGAAATCAGATTTTCTGTCAGTATTGCAAATTGCTGAATTTACGCAATCTTATGATTTATTCATTTGGCGTTCTGAAAATGACTGCTTGATTGCCTCCTTGTTTTATTTGCCCGGCAATTATCTGTATGCATGGATATAAAACTGGATGGATGGCCTGCACTGGAATTGCTTATAATGGGAAAATGTTTCCCCTTAGCATATTGCTATTCTCTTCATGCATGTGTAAGTACTTACTAACTAAACATATGGTGCATTGAAGTTAAATTTTTGGGGATAGGATGGAAACATGAAATATTAGTGATGTAGATGAGCTTTATTTGGAGAGGCCTTAAGTGCATGAACTTTGCAATGATATACGAAATATTGTAATGCACATTTCTGGTTGCACATGGTTTTCATAATGTTTACTTTTCGAAAGATGGAGATAGAAACTCGAGTTGTTGTTGTGATGGTATTGATTCATAGTTGGTAGTACATTATGTATTTATATATTTTTCCTAGACTTTGCATTTGTATGTTTATAATTGGATGCTTCGAGGACATAAATGAGGTGCATCACCCAGTAGTAGTTTGCTAAACGTCCCTAGGAATTGCTTTTAAATTGCATATCTGAGTGAACGAAAACATGTCCAAAATGAGAGTCATCAGATAAATATGCAATAAACATGCTTCAGTGGTATTAGATGACTATTGCTGTGTACAGCCAGCATGGATGTATATTTATTTAAATGTTCTACCCTTTTTTTTTATCAGTTGGAGATCTGAACCATCTGATCTCCGCCACCATGAGTGGGGTTACTTGCTGCCTCCGGTTTCCGGGCCAGCTCAACTCTGACCTCCGCAAGCTTGCCGTCAACCTCATCCCCTTCCCACGCCTCCACTTCTTCATGGTCGGCTTTGCCCCTCTTACCTCCCGTGGGTCCCAGCAGTACCGGGCCCTCACTGTCCCTGAGCTCACCCAGCAAATGTGGGACTCCAAGAACATGATGTGTGCTGCTGACCCCCGCCACGGCCGCTACCTCACTGCCTCTGCCATGTTTCGTGGCAAGATGAGCACCAAAGAAGTCGACGAGCAGATGATCAATGTCCAAAACAAGAACTCTTCCTACTTTGTCGAGTGGATCCCCAACAACGTGAAATCAAGTGTGTGCGATATACCGCCAAGAGGCCTCTCCATGGCATCTACTTTCATAGGTAACTCAACCTCCATACAGGAGATGTTCAGGAGGGTGAGCGAGCAGTTCACAGCTATGTTCAGGAGGAAGGCCTTCTTGCATTGGTACACTGGGGAAGGCATGGATGAGATGGAGTTCACTGAAGCTGAGAGCAATATGAATGATCTCGTATCAGAGTATCAGCAGTATCAAGATGCCACTGCTGATGAGGAAGGTGAGTATGAGGATGAGGAGGAGGAGGCGCAGGAGGAAATGTAGAAGTGACCGGAGGTATATAACCCATATGCTTGTTTGGTCTTGAGAATGTCTTATCCATTCGTCGTCCTATATATCTTTCCGTTGAGTGAGTTGTTGTTATGTTTGTTCTACTCTGTATTGTCATTGCTGTTCCTGCTGTTAGAAACCTTTGAACTCTGTTGTCAGCCCTTAATTCAATATACTTCATATATGTTCCTGGGTTGTTGTGTAGTAGTTCTAAGTGCATCGTTCTAAGTGCCTTATAAATATGTATTATTTCTGTGTGCCATTTTTCATCAATGTTTCTTCTGACTAGTTTATGCTTCTTTGTTACTCGGATATTTCTATAAGCCTCGCGTGTTCGTGTCGGACATGCGTATTCGTATCGAACGCATGTCCGACGTGGATACTCTTTGGACATGCGTTCAATGTAGATTTATATCACATACAATTTAAAAAAATATATGCATATTTTTATTTTATTTTTTTATGCATATATACTGTAAGATAATAAATATTTTAGTTTTTTGATGAATGTATATAATTATTGTGACAATATAAATGAATTATTATGACGGAGAATTTTCTTTTTTTAAAATATGTGAATAAATAAAAATTTTATTAATTTTTATTCGTATGAAAAATATAATAATATTTTATCAAAATTAATATTTTATATATAATAAAAATATATTATTATAATAATTTTATTATATTTTATTAGCGGCATCTATGTTGTGTCCGTGTCTTAATTTTATTCGAATCGTGTCGTATTTCGTGTCAGTGTCTATGACGCCTAGGTTTACAGAAGTAGCAATTGAAAGTCCGAAGCTGTTTCCTTTACGGCTACTCTCATAAGATGTTGGTTGATTGTGCTTCCATTTTATCATAAGCTAACCAAAATGACTTGTTGTGCCATCACACATTTATATCTTTAAACCCGATTTTAATTTGAAGGGTTAGTGAATCTATTGATCTACCGAAAACATGCACTGTAAAGCAGCTTGAAGAGTGTAGAATGGTGGATAAACGGGGTTGATTTCTCTTCTGATTCACTTCGAAACAAGGGAAGTTGATCAAACACACGGAGAAAGGTGGTCATTTTTTTTCTTCTATCAACCCGTCGTAATGATTCGTCGATTGAGTTGTCTATTTTAGAAGTTCAGAATTTTTCATATAGGCGGGGGTCACACTGAATTACAACTTTTATGTTTTATTTTAATACACTACTTTTTCAATTTTTGATTTAAGAGTCATTTGACGAGTGTTCTGTTGCAAAATTAAAATGTAATGAGAATGTATGTAGTCACATGAATTCTGTGAGATTTTAAAGTGAAATTGAAATTAGAGATAAATATCTGACGAATACAGATAATAATTCACTTATGTTCTTGGATAAAAGAGAAGCTTAAATTACACTTTTGGCCCTCAACCAATAAGGCGCATGCCACTTTGTTGTTCCTAAAGCTTAAATTTTTTTTGTAATATCTGATTCAAACTTGGAGTCTAGCTAATCTGTTCGTAGAATATAATAATATAGGTCGAGTGGAAGATCATTAGGATTTGAATATGGATATACTATAAATAAATGTCAATGCTAACAGATTGAGGACTGTTTGATATGGTAGATTTTATTACTTTCTCATCTATTTAAATTAAATAGAATTCTAATTAGACTTTGATGAGAAGTCGATCTTGACTCTATATAAAGGGGCACTAGTTCTGCCACCTTTTTATTTGCATTCTAGTAAAGAATTATCATGTGTTCCATACCATATGAGAGAGTGTCTAAAATAGAAGAAAAAATTATTGAAAAATCTTTTTGATCTTTTATTATAATATTCTTTAAAAATAATTCAAAAGTTAAATTTCAGATTTAGAAAAATTTTGAGAAAGAAAATAAATAACAAATACTGTAAAGAAAAGGTTTAGATAAGGCATGTGAATCGAGGCATGCAGGGCACTGTCCTAGAAGCGAAATTGCTCCTCCACGTGTGAGGCTTTCTGGCAATTACTTCCAGCGATATAACGACCACGTTCTACCCCGTCGGCATGCTTTCAAGGTGACGTAAGACGAACGCAACAAGCTTTAGATCCCCAGCAAAGAAAGCTCAGCGAAAATCGGTGCAAAAAACCAATGGCGAGAAAGTAGAAAAAGGTGAGGTAGGATTTAGGTATGCTCGGGTTCTTTTCGAACTCACGCAATCTCCTCCAATATATATAACCAAGGCGAGAGAATCTTGCTTTAATGCGTCAAATTCGTGTAGAACAAGCTAAGCCTAAGATTATACGGATAAGGATTAGGATAAAGATAAAAACGAAAAATAAAAAAATAAACCGGGTGTATGGACCATGTGCGCCGCCGCCCGCCCGGCCCGGCTCGGGTAGTGCTTGTGCCGTGTGTTTAAACGATAGCATAATTCTCATTTTCTCCCAAACAACTAGCTTGAGAATAAAGGAATATATATACACTATCAACATCCTTTTAATTTCTAATGTGAGACTAAACCTCACATATAAAAACTTTAATTGCGCACCCAAGCAAACCCATTAATAATTATTGGGCTTCCCAAGAGGCATTAACAAGTTTTAAATAAAAAAAATCCAATAAAATCTAATATAAATCAGGTTACCGGACTTCTGGCTTTTGCTAATTAATCAAGAATTTCTTCTCCATACTGCTTTATGATTTATTTTATTTTGTTTATGATTCTAGACATTGTTATATATCTAGTTTTATTATTGTTTTTACATACCAATTTAGATCTTTTAATAATTTTCAATATCTCCCACGTTAACAGCAATATCTGTAATATATATAAAGATAACAAATTCTATCACCAACCTTTACCATGAGCTCTATCATCTTGATCTGCATTGGAAAGGCACTAGATTGTCGGATCATAATCACCATCAGTAGATCATAACACAAAGTCCGATTTCATCCCCAGGTACAGAGCTACTGATCTTCCAACAAAGTTTTTTGACTTTTATTTACACAGCAGGAAATAAGCTCCAGCAACAGTTCACAGACCTGATTAAGTTATTCAGGCCGATTCATGTCATGACCTGCACCACCTTTAGCCCAGATAATTTGGATGATTTTTATTTTGTTCTATTTTGTTTTCTTCTTTTTTTTTTGGATCAAAAAATGTTTTTTTATAGATCACTTGCCACAGAGACCTAGCAATTGATACTTTGAAATCATACACAAGAAAATACTAGGCCTTGTAGAACACTTACAGCTCTTGGAAATCCAAGACGTTAAGAGTGGGAAATGATTGGGGGTTGTTGTTACATTTTAAAATGTAAAATAAAATTTTCTTTATATCCCATTACATGAAGTTACAACTTCTTTACTCTTGCATTCATGGTGAAATTCCTATAACCTATACACTTCAATTTGTGACTTTCAAACTTGCAATTAAAAGAGATCTAATGTATATACATTCACCACTAAACTTATCTCTATATTCCTGTAACTCCTATTGTTTGAATTTGAAACTAAATATGATGTAATCTATGGTTTTAATGTGTTGTAACCTATAGGCTTGTGAAGCCTATAGATAGTGAGTTTGTTCATTCTTCACAAGAAACCACACAATTTACATGTTATTTCTTCTATCTCTATATATTTTTTTATATTTGAGAGAGAGAGGCCAAAGAAAGGTATTCTTTTTGGCAGAGCTTTGAGCTTATCTATTTGTGTAGAGTTGGGGAAGTCATACGACCGGGTCGCGCTGTTGTATCCTGGAGGGGACAAGCCATTATTCTGCTATATCAGTTTAAGAGTTTTGTCAACCGTAAAGAACTTGAATCTTCTTAAAGAAAGTGAGATTTTCATGCCTCAACTTGATTGACTAGTTGACACATTTTATTCTTTTGTAGCCTAACCTCAATTTTTGTATATTTACAACAATAATTTTAAGGAGATTCAAAAATAAGGGCCACGTACATGAAAAGTATAATGATAATGTTGGAGATTTCAATAAGCCCTTCTGCTTCAAACCAACCCACTTCAAGAGATGAAAAGGAAAAGTATTATTCTACCTCAACCTACTCAAAGTTGCATACATCCTTACGGAGAAAAATCCAATGAAGACTAACACTGACAACATGATGGAGGATGAACTTCTCGAATACTATGATAAGACAGAAATTTCAGAAGGATGAGCACAATTGTTAGTATTATCTTCTTAACAGCCTTTCAGATCAATTTTATGATTATTATGAAAATATTTTTCTATAAAGAAGATTTGGAAGGCATTTCAGTTGAAATATGATACGGAACAAGTTGGTGCAAAAAAGTATGCCTCCAACCATTTCTTTTGTTGCCAAAAGGTCGAAGGAAAGTCCGTAGTAAAGCAAGTTCAAAATTTTCAGATGATCGCCTATGAAGTTCAATTCGAAAGAATCAAGTTTGGAGATAACTTCATCGTACTAGAGATCATTGACAAACTATCACCATCGATGGAGAGAATTCCAAAAGATGCTTCGATACAAACAAAAGAAGATGTGATGTCTCTCGAGAGTTAATTGCACGCATTTGCATGGAGGAAGAGGCAAGAGGCCAAGATGCATTTGAAGTAAAAGAGAATGATATTAGTGCCACTAAGGTAAATTTAGTATCATGTAATTCTTTAGATAATAACAATCCTTCTAGAAATATATACTTGAAACCTGAGAAGAAAATTGAGAAGAATAGCGATAGACCAAAATTTAGAAAATGTTGGAAATAATAAGCAGCGGAAACTTACAAACCGGATAGCCAATGTATCCGGGAACCGGAATCAGATCGGGTTGCTTGTTTTACAAGCCTTCTTGGATCGTCCTTGTCTCGATGCTTCTGGATCTCCCACGTTTCTCGTCTTCTTCCACGCGTACGCCTTACGTCACGGAACGGATCGCCTTACGTCACGGATGCCAATCGGAGAGGGCTACCAGAGTCCTCTCCTATGTCCACACCCTAAAACCCCGGGAACGTAGGTGGAAATCCCAGAGAGGAAGAGGAGAGAGAAGAAGGAAGATTTTGTGGATTCTCGAATTAGATCGTATTCAATCGTCTCTTCTACGGGAGAAAACGGGGGCGTATATATAAAATAACGGAACCCCTAAATATCCTGAATCTCCTATAGATTAGGATAAGGATTGGGATATTTATTAACATATAATAAATATCCATTATAAGATATGTTTCTTAACTGATAAGAAACATATAATTTATACTTATCATAAACTTATTAGGATGAATCATGATCCACAACTTATGTGGATCGGGTCAAATCATAACCCGCCAATGTGGACACACCATATGGCAACAGAAAAAAATTTAAATAGCAACCAAGAACCTCCTTCTCACGAGAAAAGTTTTGTAGTTTGCTATATCTATGGCAAAAAATGGTCATATTACTCATATTGTAAACTTCGAAAAAGTAAAGCTTTACCTCAAACTAACGCTACTGAGGAGCCACTTGTGGCGATAATAACAGACATATACTTGGTAGAGAATACTGAAAGATGGTGGGCAGACTTTGGTGTCAATAGGCATATCTGTCATGATGATGCTTAGTTTAAAACATATACTCTTTATGAATAACCAAGAAGTATCATGCTTAATGATTCACATATTTTTAAAGTTTTAGGAGTAGTGAGGTCGAGTTAAATTTACTTTTGGAAGGGTGCTCATCTTGAAAGGTGTGTTATTTTCGACATGAAAATGGTGCGAAAACAAACTTCAAAGAGTCAAATATGCAAAACTATAGATTTACATGGAGTACTGGAACTGGACAAGCACACCGATACTCAATTGCGTAGAGGCTGGGAAAGTGTTTGGGTTTTGCAGAACTAACCCGAATACCTGTACTGATTTGGACAGGTACCGATATACAATAGAAACTGTGAAAAATAGCACTCGAGTTCTGCAGAACTGGTGTAGAGTATTGGAACAATTGAGTTGCGTATTGGTACTGGAACCTATGTACTGTTACTCAGTTCCGCGAACATCAAATTTTGGCTAGTTGTAACTAGAATTGATTGGAGGATTTAGGTGCGCAATTGTAGCATCTCTCTAAATACCAAAACCATAGCCAAAGCCCTAACCCTTCCTCTTTTTTACTCCCTTTCTCTTCTTTTTCTCTCTAAAAAGAGAAAATCCTAGGTTTCCTCCATTGATGAACTTGGTGATCCATCTCTTGGGAGGGTTGGGGAAGATCAAAAGCTTCAAGAGGAAGACCTAGGAGGGGGAAGAAGCCATCTCCTCCATGTTTTCCTTACTACAAGAGGAGAGGTGAGTTGGTATTTTATGGATTTGTTTTAGGGTTTTTCCAAATATGGGATTTTTGAGGTTCTAACTTTGTTAGAACTCTATTTACGAATTTTCTTGAAGACCTTGAGAGATCAAGGAGCCTCTATTGTGAAGATCTAAGAGAAAGTGGAGAATATCACCGAAAAAGATTTGATCTCCCCTTTGCCTATAATTTTCTCACTACAACAGAATTCGGTTATAGGAACACATGTTTGGGACGCTTTTGAGTAAGTATCTCATTTATACTAAAACTTAAAAAAATATCTACTAATGCCTAAATATAAAGCCCAATCCAACCAAAAATAAAAGATTACTCTACTCAACCCACCACACCCAGTCAATTTGGCCCGATTACAAATAGAAAAGAAAAAAAAAGAAAAATCAATTACCATCTTTTCTTCTCTCTTTACTCAATCCACTGAAATTCTAGACGAAGAGCCTTTTCTGTCGTCCTTCTCCACCACCGCAGCCAACGAGATAGAGTTTCGACGGTTGCTAAATACTTAAATAAGTGTTGGTAAATTAGCAACACTCTTTTAGGTTATAGCGACACTCTTTAACTGTCACTATATACCTAGCGACCCCACATATAGCAACACTTTTTAAAAGTGTCGGTAATTTTAGCTAGCAGCACTTTTTTGACATGTACCTATATTTAAAAGTGTCGCTATAGACCGTTTTTGTTGTAGTGTCTTGGATTATTAATATGCATTATGGTTGACAAATGAATTAAATATGATTTCAATTGCATGCTAGGAGTTAGTGGGTCAAGATAGCTTATGTGCATTTGACCTAGAAATAGGTTTTCATCCGTTGTTATGTTAAAATGAACATATTGACATGCGCATGTAAGTGCAATGTGAACCTTGTTGTATAAGTAAAATAAATGGCATTTAACTTAGGTTGGAATTTAAGGAGTGAAATATAGTGACATATAAACTCTAGGCCACTCTTGAACTAGAGAATAAGATAATGCACATGTGATGTTGTATATAACCCTGTAAGTCATGAACATGTAGAATAACTATATATTTAAACTTGTTATCAGACCTCTGGTAGCTTCTATGTAGTCCTCTGAGAAGAGCATTAAGGAGTTCAATATTTAAAACTCATTTAGTAACTTATTTAAAACACCAATGTACCAATGATGCTTGTTTAGATTCGTGGGAAAAAATATTTGCATTAATCTAAAATGCTTGGCGAACATATAATATTAATTTCATTTCTTTGAACACCCTAAAAATTGAAACAAATAACAATGCAGTTATAAAGGTGAAACAAATAAGAATGTAGTTAGCACAGTTTCATAAAATAAGAGAGATTCTTGATCATCAAATTAACCAAAAAATAAAAAAGTTGGAGATAATACTACACTCCTTTTCCATCAGAATCTTTTTTCTGATCTATTAGCCATCACAAATTTTAGAAAATTATTGTTGCCAAAACTAAAAGGCCTATTTGCAAAAAAAAATCCATCAGTTTTGCTTCTTTTAAAAAAAACAAATGGGCCTTTTTTTTTTTTAATTTTATAGATTTATTCTGAATTTTAAGTAAACTGAGCAAAATACTCTTATTTCTCTCTCTCTCTCTCTCTCTCTCGTGGATTTTTCTCCTCCAGTTCGTCTCCCTCGCCGTTTCATCGTCTCTTTTTCCTCCTAGTACTTCTCCTTTCTTCTCCTCCTCCACTATCCCACGTCGACACTGCAATTCTCTTTCCTACCTCACTTGGATATGGCACAGATTGCGAAAGTGAACCTATGGCAGAAAGGATGGTTGCGAACGGCAACAGCAGCGAGGGTGCCCCAGGATTTGAAGACGATAGGGAAGGACAACTCGTCGGGGCAGGGGTAGTTGCTGCAGCAAGGGGGTGAAGGAGGGGCGTTATAGTGTAAAATGATGGAAAGAATGGAAGAAAAGAAAGGAGAAAGAATATAAAGAGAAGGCCATCATGTGCCATGGCTACTGCAACAAAGGCCAAGAAGTAGAGAAAAAAGAAGAAGTTGTACTGTTTGAGACAAAATTATATTATTGGAGACTAAGTTACATTCTCTGAGACTAAGTTGCACCATCTAAAATTTTTTGAGACTAAGTTGCACCACAAAAAATAGAAGTTAAACTTATTGATACTAGATTGCGTTGTTTGAGTAGTATTCAAAAGGTCTCAAAATTTATAATTTTAAAAGCCGATGTGATGTATTTGTAAGTTTAACTGTGTAGAACAATCCAAATCCAATAAAAGTTTGTTTGAAAATTTTTTTGACTATTTTAAATAAGATGGACATCTCTGATCTAAAATTTAAGCCTTTTATTATTATTTTTTATGAGATTTTTACTATCAGCCGTTCATTTCAATACCATTCATTCTATAGTCAAATGATGTTAAGAAAAAATAAAATTTGGTTCTAAATATTTCGAATAGTATAGATCATGTCTAACAGAGCCGATCGTCGATTTGTATCTCCTATCATCCAAACAAATTGTTAGCAAAGGAAGGCTCGTGCTAAAGAAAGTATACAAGCTGAACTCCAATTAATATACTTGTTATGATTATGATATCTATAAACCTAAATGAAAGCACAATATTTCTTGCCACGTGGCAAGCCACCCTTCATTCCTTCATCCTCATAAATAAATAAATAAATAAATAAAACCACTCCCTCTATCTAAATATCAAATTAACAAAATAACGCACCTGGTATTGATTTTATTGCTAATCAATGTAGATTCATTAAACCACTAAGTAATAGTGACATTAATCCCCCCAAAAAATGCTTTGTATTTTCTTTACTCTTGGACTTTTACATTATTAAACCAACCCTTTGCCTTCTCCACATATAACGTCTAATTAATGCGTCCACCCAATTTAATCCTATCTAAACCGTAAACTTATAAACCCATCCAAAAGGCCTAACCCTTTGCCTTCCATCCGCATATAACGTCTAATTAATGTGTCCACCCATTTTAACCCTAATATTATCGTAAATCATA
The DNA here is from genome assembly GCF_001540865.1 of Ananas comosus. Lineage (NCBI taxonomy): Eukaryota > Viridiplantae > Streptophyta > Magnoliopsida > Poales > Bromeliaceae > Ananas > Ananas comosus. Next base: position 4,067,680 of record NC_033633.1, on the reverse strand, counting down.
AAAACTTATACAAAAGCTCTATTCTCTCTTATGCATGTCATGACAATGAAAGCCTATTTTGTTTCTTATAATAAATTACAACCTTCTTCATTTAGCAAGAGGTGTGAAATTCATTTATTATTTTTTTTTTTAAATTCCTAATTTTGATATGTTATCCTCTTCTCATTTAGCATGAGGTGTGGGAGATGTTTCAGGTCATAACGGTGGCAAAGGCAGTAAATGTCATAGCAGTGGAGACCAAGACGACTGCGGAAGAAAGCACGGGCAATGACAGTGGAGATCGAGGCGGCAGTGAAAGCAGTGGCAAGCCTCGCCATCTTAGAGACCAACATTAAGTGAGAGTTTCTCTATTTTTTATTTTTTTCTCTCTTCTTATTTTCTATTTTTTAAATCTAATTTTAACCTATTTTACAGTATTTTTTGTAATTATTTGATAGTTTCTATTTAAAATGAGTTAGATTGAATTAAAAATCTAATATTTCGATAATACCTGCCCGCCGCATCGCGCGGGTAACTATACTAGTAATTATTATTCTTCTTAACATTAAATGAAACTGTGCCATATGTCAAGTTTTGGTGCTTTTAGAATCTATGCTTCCATAATAGAAATAATAATAATAATAATAATATATATATAGATATTTGGGTCCCCTCGGAAAGTATCAAAGCTTGTTGAATATAAGAAATAAAAATAGTCTCTAAAATCCTAACATTATTACTAGGACCCTAAAATTATTAATTTTCTCTTACTTAATTCAAGCCAAAGTCTTGAATCTACCACATTATTACACAAAGCCGGTAGTCACCGTACCTAGGCCTTGTTATCAGGCTCGACTCAAGTTCATAAAACAGAGCCTTAGGATTATATGGTGCTCAGATCACTTGCTTTGCTTTTCAATTGCAACTTAAAACCTGCAGCAATAACCAACATAAATAGTTAGAATCATAAGGGTCCAAAGTTTTGAGTTGCTAATTTTATTATCAGGTACTTAATTCCCACCCACTAATTCAAGCTAAATACTCAGATTTATCAGATTGAGTGGCTCCTGATATTTGAAAGAATAGTTTCACATTTGAATTGATGTCGTATACATAATTTTGCCACTAAGGTTTCTAAAGGTGACCCCTTATATTTATCGTACACACAGAGCATTCGACAGAGGAATGGCTGGCAATTTCCTCCATTAACAACGTACAACAAAGCCATTTAACTTATTATGATTTGTAACACAGATTCAATCAGCAAAGTCTTTATGTATCTTCAGCTCCGTTCAAATCTTAGAGGCGTCGGCAGTCACTTTGCCCAGAGCGACGGCAGTCTTCGATCCAGACCGACGGCCCAGATGCTTGCAGATGAAATCACCAGCAGCCAAGAGCTTGTTGAGGTCGACGCTGGTCTTTATCCCGAGCCCGTGGAGGAAGTACACGACGTCCTCGGTGGCCACGTTTCCTGAGGCGCCCTTTGCGTAGGGGCATCCCCCAAGGCCGGCAACCGACGAGTCTACTGTGCTAATGCCCATCTGTAGTTTAAAGATGATTTCGTTTAGAAATTATAAGTAGAGCTAGTTTAATTGTACCCAATTTTTCTTCATCATGAAATAAAAGGGAAAAGAAAGAAGAATCGAGGAAGTTGCTGACTTACTTGAAGAGAGACAAGGATATTTGGGAGAGACTGGCCGTAGGTGTCATGAAAATGAACGGCGAGCTTGTCCGCAGGGACGACCGACATGACAGCTTCAAGCATTGGAATCACAGTCCCTGCAGTGACAGAAAGAATCAAGGAAATAAGAAAATGCAATATCCAAGAACAAGAAACAACAGAGAATTATAATGGTAAGTGAAATATGTGGTTGGTAAGTAAAACGCCTACGTTCTGCTTTTGCTTTTTCTGGGTTGAGAATGATCATCAGGTTTGTGTTTTCCTACTGCTTGTTTCTCTAAAATTGTGATCGGCCATCTTATTGAGCCACTCCCTACTATTACTGCCCATGCAATGACAGGAAGTGGTTTAACACTACAATCAAGCAATAGATGGCCCGAGAGGAAGAGATTGACATGGCCCAAACGAAATGATAAGAGATACATTGGTGACTGTGACGCCTGATAATCCCATATTGGATGGGAAAGCTATTGTTGTCTATGGGAATATGGGGACAAAGGAATCTATTTTTAACAACCAGGGCTTAAGTATTTTTGGCCAGTGGTTTAGGCCGAAAAGTTACTAAATGCTAGTAGGCTAAGTCATTACAAAAAGCATTGCCCATACGGCAACTGTAGTGGAGGATAAGTTGGGATCCGAGGCTATATTTGTCTTCTCTAATACAAATCTCGGAAATACCCAAGTTACTAGCAAAGATTATTTAACGTGCTCCTAATACAATTTTCTAAAATTCCAAGTTACTAGCAAAGATTATTTTCACGTGCTCCGAGTCCATTGTAGGTGTACAGATATTTGAATTTGGATTTATTATTTCTTGCATGTACACAAATTTTACATCTGGGAACAGAATTTCAATTAACAGAAATATTTCAACTCAAAAGCACTCTGCCATGGGTATAGTTGCCACATACAAATAATTTTGCGAGCAAATAATTACACGCAAAAAATTTAGGGTAATCCTTACCTGGGGTGCCAACTCCGATTGTATCAGCAAGTGAAATCTCATAACAACCCATGTTGTAAAGCTCTCTTGCAACATATGCCACCTTTGATGGAGACACCGATCCTTCTACAGGACAGCCCACCACACATGAAACATACCTATAAAGTTGAAAACATATCCATTTAGATAAGCCAATATTGCTAGATTTAACAATCATACCGAAGCCAGTAATTCCAATTAATCATACTAGGTGTATGGTACATAACAGTATCAAACTATTAGGTGAAAGATGTCGGCAGCTTGTGGCAATAATAGGGCATGTGTCTTCTGAATAAGTAGAAAGGGATTCATATATAAGCAACAGTCGACAGAACAGCAGCTAAACAAACTTGCACATAACATACTAACAGCTTATATGACTTTATGATTATTCTTTTAGGTTAATGACAGAATTTAAGAGCTGCTCATCACAAAGAGTTTCGGTCCTTTCAGACAAAAAAGCTGCAGGATTTCTACCATACCAATACTGTCTGTTTTTTCTGCTTCAATTGTTCTGTTGATAGGTCAATAATTACGATTGCTTACAATCATCGAAAGCATGGAAGAAAGGTAAGGTGTAAAAAGACCATCTTCAAAGACAAAATCGACAGACCATGCCCAAAGCTTGGATGTTTTGTTGGCAGCTAGAAGCACATTCAATCAGTCAAATGAATGAACGTGGACCAAACTGGATCCTGGAGCAGAAACCAGAATCTATCTTGCCTCGAGCTATTTTGGAAAAACGACACATGATTTCTGATGAAGTTTCCCTATATGAGAAATAATATTGATGCATTCTGACACTTGGAACAGATTGTTTAAAAGGTAATGCCTAAATTTCTGGAAAACAAGCATTGAAGTTTCTTTGAACAGTCATCTGGTGCTGTAGTTCATAAGTGCTTCAGAACGATCAAATCAGTCCATACTTCTACTGTACCCTCTTTGGTAAAAAATCGTGTAAATTCTAAAATTATGTCACGTGCCCCGGTGTTCATGTTGGCCAAACAAATCAGAGAAAATGAAACTAATGTAATTTATATGTAAGTATCAGAAAAAGCAAATTAATGTAAATTTTTTATGTAAGTATCAGAAAAGGCAAATTTTAAACTTTCTTCTGGAAGAAATGTTAAAAAGGTAAGTTCTTTTACAGAAGAAAAAGCTATAAGTTCTTTTACAGAAGAAAAAGCTATGACAATGATTCCACTTTCTCTATTGGCTGGGTGTCACATCACTAAGCGGTCATTAACCGATCATCATAGGAAGAGGGCTTTTTTTTTCTGTATTTGTCCCTGAGATACGAAAAGTTCCAAAGAACAACGTACCCACGAATGCGCATTGAATGCTTTTTTGCAGCTTGCGTAACATCATGATAACGTGCAAGGCTATCTTCAATGCTGCAATTGATGTTTGACCTTGAAAAGGCTTCAGAAGCTGACGCAAAAATGGCAACTTCTTTTGCACCGGCTGCAACTGCTGCCTCAAATCCCTGATAAGTAAATCACCACGCATCAAATTTCCCCTTAGAACAGTTGAAAGGTAATCTAGTTTAATTTTAGATGCCAAATGTAAGACCTACCTTCATGTTAGGAGTTAACACAGGAAGTCTCACACCCTCTATATTTCGTATCCCTTCCATGACATCCTTTGCATCTGCTAGCTGCAATCCAAGATTAAAATAGAAAAATAAATTAAAAAAAGATTAACATTTAAGATCCACCAAGTTCAAGAGATTTTTTTTTTCCCTCAAACACTTTAGAATATTCCTGGTGAGGATAACACGGGACATTCATAGCCAACTTTAACCCCCTTTGAAGATGCGCTTATGAATATCAGTCGATAAAAAATTAGTTCAACAGAACCCAAAAAGAAAAAAGGATGAAATTCAATTTGTATTTTCTTAGTAGTTACGGTGTATACTTTATCCAATTGTTCTACTCTATAACATAAAAAGCAATAAAAGGCACAGCACTTTGCACGATTTTCTTGTACATAATACTGTATCATATACCATCCCTATGCTTAGTCCCTATGGCCACACAATTAAAATGAATGTTTATTTGCAAAAGGGAGAAAAAAAAAAGGGAAAAGGACAGAATTAAAAAATTATTCTAATGAGGACAAGGACTGTAAATTACCTGTGGTACCCACTTTGGGGAAACAAAACTTGTTGCTTCAACAACTGAAAATCCACAGGAGACCAACTTCTGTATAAACTCAATCTTTATAGATGTAGGTACAGTATTACTTTCATTTTGCAGACCATCTCGTGGTCCAACTTCCACTATCTTCACAAACTTAGGTAGACCTCTAAAAAACTGCAAGCCAAATTGAATTTATCATGAGACCTTCTGTAGAATAGGAGAAATGATAATCAATCATGACACTCAGATTAGAGATAGGAGGGGTTTTAACAATGCATGACTTCAACATATTGGAAAGCATAAGAATATTTTATAGACTCGTATATAATATCTCCCTCACAGGGAACAATACTGGAACCAAATTATGATGTTCATCATTTTCCGAAATGCTTAATGTGTTATTGTGGTCAAGAAAACAAAAAATTGCACAAAGGGCGACCAAAATTTAAAATAGGCTAACTAAATCAATATCTTTAAAGTATCTGATAATAAGATAAATAGAAAGTTTGTTTGAAATTACAAATTAAACTAAAAGATCCCATTAATTTGAATATCATTCTTAGTAGTCTACATAAAATTGAAGACATCCCAACCAGTGTTCAGAAACTTGAAATTTTGACTGCACTCGAAGCAAACTTTGTGCTTTCTAGCCAGTCAGCTAAATACTCGTTGAGTTATAAACATACAAACTTGTTTGTATATAAATAAACTCTATTTTGCCAGGGCGAGGGGATAGCAAGGTCTCTTCTCCTATTTCTTCTTACATATAATATATATACCCTTTCATTACTATAATTTACTCCTTTTACGGGTTCACATGGTCATATGAGGTACAGTTTGCCCAAAAACAGGGGAGATTTTGCCGCCAAATGAGTCACTTTTACTCAATCTGAGTTTCGAGTGACTCAATCAACTCAATCAAATTTTTCTGAGTCTTCTTTCAAGCCTGATGCAGCCGAGTTGTACAACTGAATCGAGAGTAAACCCAACTGAGTTAAGCTAACCAGGCTGAGTTTCAGGTTGACTTGCCAAGTTTTTTAACACTAATCCCAACAGGAACATAAAAGCAATAGCAGTCACAATAATTTAGGAGAGTTGCTTTGGAAGGATCTATAGAGTCGTAACTGCAACTGCAATCTAAAGTTTGCACTGCCATCTTTCTTTGTTGTCGTGGTATATTGATTTTAATATTGATGCGTAACTGGGCTGTGAAGTTTGAAGAAAAAACAACAACGCTTACAGCCATTATATATGATTGAGGCATCAAAAGATGATAGATGCTTGGTATGGAATGCGAATAGAAATTAATTTTTGAACTTCACTATGCTTTTGAATAATGAGGGCTACAGAATTCAATTTCTCTCTAAATAAAAAATAAAAAGGTCAATCCTTCACTTTTCTCTATCCAAATTTGTGGCATTAAGCTAGTTTCTTTTTTTTTCCATGAAATGGATATCAAGACTCAAAAAATGCAACCACATGGTTGAGACTCAAGTTTTGTTCCACTAATCAATGCCCTCTTAAGAAAGGCAATGTGCTGTTTTTCTGGATTGCTTCATTCACTAATCTTTCTTAAAATCACAATGGGGAAAATTCAGCTTAGTAGATGCTGAGAATATTGGTATGACACCTTAAATGAAAGGTTAGGTTTCTGTAAAACAAAAGCAAAAACTAATGAACACCACTAACTTTTAGGGAAAAGAAACATAAAAGAGTCCTTATAAAAAGGTGAAAAACTTGAGTTAATTGACTTGATAGAATAAATATAGTAAGCAAAAACTTGTGGACAAACAAACATTATTACTATGCATGATCAAGATGGAGCCTAGCTGCAATGCAAAGAGCAATTCTATAGAAGAAATACAGAATCATCACTTCTTTAAATGCTTATAAATAAAATATGAGTTTCATGTGAAAATACATAGCATCAGTCCCATAAAAATACAACATATTGAAAGGTTAAAACATAAACCTGCGTTTTTATAGGATGACTACACTCTCAACTAGTGTAAACAAGAGTTAGTTCAATCACAAAGTCCAAAAGAAAGCATTTTAAATCACCTTTCTAGTTAGATATAAGAAGGTACTTAGATCTTCAAATGACACAATAAGAATGACTTTGGGACTTTAATCACCTTGTAAGTGAGGTCTCTCAGACCAACTTCATCGCAAGATGAGGAAGACTTGTGATCTTGGAGATGTCCTGAATCAGAAAAAAAGGCCATCTGACTCCTACAAATGCATGAACTCTTAAACTTCAAGGAATCCATGTGAAATCCATCCCTTCGGTGTCTTCCCCATGCATATTCCTCCCTGCAGATGTTATAGAAAATGCACTTAGAAAATATATCACACTAGAAGACCAGATGACATCTCAAAAGCATAAGATGTGCCATCAGAGTAGAAAGAAAATACACAAATGTGTTCATTAAAAAAACATGTTCTGTGATGTAGTAGTTGATCTTAAGATTTGGGATTTGTATAACACTTCGATAAAATATCTAGCAGGGGACAACCAATCCGAATAGACTTAACTCATTCTTCCTCAAGAGTGAAGGAAAGAAGAGAATGAAAAAAAGATTAAAGCTCTTGTCATTTATAGTCGGCCTAAAACTTTGAGTAGAAACAAAATAGTATGATGTACTACTGAGCTGATTTCCCCTTAAGCTTTTTATATTATATATTTGAATGGCAGAATATTTGATTGTCTTGTTCAGGAAAAGATAAGAAGAAACAGGAAGACTGATGAAAAAGGAAAATAGTGGATTTTCATAATCTTGTTAAAGCAAAATTTAAGCAGGAAAGTAAAGAAACTCACTTGCAATTGCTAGAAGAGCTGCAATCTCTGCTTTCGATCAAGCATTTATCCACCTCTGCTTCATCTATCTTGGGCCTGTAGCCAGCAGATGCACATCTTTGAAGCCGACCAATGCTCAACTTTGGCAGGCTTTCAATACCTAGTGGCTCCTCCAAACTCGACATTTTGGTACTATTGCCTCAAAAGAGAGTCTAAGAGAGAAGAATACAGGTAGTAAATAGACAACCATAAACACTTGGTAAAATTTTAGAGCTAGCATAATTGTAACATCATTACTTGATGCTATATTCATGCTTTGGAGAGAAAAATTTAATACATTCATAATATAGGACCAAAAACGCAATTATATTCCTAAAACAATTATACAACCAAAGGTTACGTCTTTGAAATATATTAGATGAGAACAAGATGCAAGCTTCAATGATTCAAGTAATGATTGTGAATATTATTAGATAAAAACAAGATGCAGGATTCAATCATTTAATCAGGCTCTTTTATCAATACTATTGCTTGCTTCTGTTTTTGCTTTTTATTAATATAAATACTATGCGATGGAGATTGAAGGTGGATGGAGGAGTGCTTGCAGATTGAACATCTATCAAGTATGTTTTTTGCAGCAAAAAAGTAGTGCTAACTTTCTCTGCCTCTTTATTTTGTTTCAAGAAGATGCATTTTGGAACCAGTTGTGTTACAAATAAACCAATAATTACGAGAGAAGGAAAGTCTATTAGTTGGCACATCTATTTATGAAAAAAAGGCAATACTATCAAACAGGCAGGCTAAACCTTTTTTTTCTTTTTTTTTTTGAAGAAATGGGTAAACCCCATTTGTATTAAGGTAGTAAAAAAAAATCCAAGCAGGCAAAAGTTACAAGACTCAGCACCCAATATGAAATTAATAAAACACAACCAAAATCCTGCCTACAAATGACCTAATCAAAAAGAGGAAGTCGAAAAGTCTTTCAGCTTCTAACGACTAAGGGTCCGTTTAGCATTGAACAGAGTTCTAACTTTTAACCTAAAAGCCTCATGCCATTTCGAATGTGACTCGGCCCAACCTGGCCTCCCACCACAGAGCGGAATGCTAGCTGTCTATTTAAGCCAACACTCAAACCCTCTATTGACCCTTTTTTGCAGAAACCTCTGCAGCGACAGCGACGACTGTTGACCGAGGTAAAAGGATTGCTAGCTAGATAGTTCTCCTTCTTATTTTGTGGGCTAGCTGTGGACCCGGATATTATTTTTGTTAGACTGCTGTATATTTTGGGTTTGGCTTTTGCCAGCTGGTCGTATTTATTTTTATATCTGGGAGATGGATCTTGTATTTGGATGATATTTTTGTACAGTTTAGTCTTTAACTAGTTTTATATTTCAGCTCTGTTTTGCTCTTTTGTATGGTTTTATTCAAGAATTTAAGTGTCATGGCACGGGGTCGTGCTGGAAACTTGCCGGCACGGTACGGTACGGTACGTGTCGAGCCATGCCGATGCGTGCTGGTAAAAAAAATTCTTGTGTGCCGACACATAATAGCATGAAATATTTATTTTCTTTAGCAACAAAATATTCTAACTATTTATTATGTCTTTTTATCACATCTTTTGAACTTTATTGAGAAAATTACTTATTAATTTAAAGAATAGAGGGTTTTAAGCTGTGCTATCGACACGGGATTTGTATCGTGCCGGTACCTTGTTGGCACGGTACGGCACGGTGGATACAGCCCGTGCCGACGGGTACTTAAAACCTTGGTTTTATTATACTTTGAGCAAATACTAGCGCTTCGTGGGCACAAGGCTTCCCGTAAACGAGACGGATCTGTTGGCAAGCACGGGTTCTGATAAAACCCGGGGCATGAGTGGCTTTGTAATTATTGGCTGTGCCACATAAAGCGCGTCAAGCATATTCTGGGTTTGGGTCTTTTGAGAGGCATATTTTTTTTGTACTCCCCGTTCAACACTAAAGTTTTCACTCCGTCTTCGCCCATGGACATAGGCTAGTAGCCGAACCACTTAAATATTTGTATGCTTTATTTTTCTTCTCACTTTCTCGATTCTCTGTTGGTATTTCACTCCCGGCGAACTAAATCATTTTCGCTTTTGTCATAACAAATTAGTATAAAGTAACTCTCAGATTCATAATAGAAAATGAAGGGTTATGGCTCGTAGAATGCTTGGTAGGAAGTTGAGGTGCTGAGGAATGGCTGCAGGCAAACGAACAAGATAAGGCATAGGAGAGGGCTTTGTTATATTGCTTCTTGAGTTCTAGTACTTGATCGAGAATGCTAGTAAAGGAGCTCATAAACTTTTGTGAGAGGCAGATGCTAAACTGCGGCGAAAGCGACATGGCTAAGGAACGATGGGATGAAAAAGATGCTTCTAAAGTAGGCAAGATGAGGGAAGTAGTTGTGAAGGAAGAGGAGGAAGGGAGCAAAGAAGAAGAAGGGAGACCATCAACTGATTAATAAAGGGGTGAGGTAGGGACGAAGAAAAGAATAGGGAGGAGAAAGGCAACTTGGACAAAGTAGAGTGTGTGTTGGGAGGGAAAAGAATCGAACTCTGGAAAGAAAGGGAGAGCTAAAGATGTCATAGGTGTTGTTGGCAAAAGAGGAGATGAAGGGGATGACAAAGTAGATAGGATGAACGAAGGAGAAGGATAAGCGAGAGAAACAACAGTCGAGCAACAAAAGAGAGTGAACTTAAATGGCAGAGGCAAAAGCGCGAGTTGAAAGGTAGTGGTAATGGATAAGGAGTAAAAGTAAGGAACCGATGGCCAAAAGGCAAAGAAAGCAATGGAGAAGGGAGGATTCTTGTGGAAGAGGGGTATGGAAAAGGAGTAAGCAGCAAGGGGAAGGGTAAAGACAGGAATGAGAGGTGCAGTTTGCATCATGTCGAGCCTACAGAGCTTGGCATTATTTCTCAAACATGGACACAGAAGACACCGCCGAGGTTCAATAGCAATCGACAGTGATAGTCAATGACTAACCAATTGAAAGAATACCTTTTAGTCACAAGGACAAAATGTAGGAAGCGGTGAGTTGTAGCCTTGTAGGGGCCGAAAATGAAGGCATGGACGCAAGAGGAGGGAGAGGAATGTGAGGTTGGGTCGCAGAAGAAGGGCACACAGTTGCACACCCATGGCACTATAACTATGAATAACATGCATAACCATTTTATCTTAAGCTTCACAATAACCATTGTCTCTAAGGAGGAAAAAAAAAATGCTGCTATAAAGATCTTCTACTTGCACTTCAAATTCTGCTAGAAAAAACAATAACAAGAGCCAAAATGAAAAGATGACATTTAAAAGCCCATTTAGTACGAAAAAGGACAATTAGCAACCTAACAAGCTGACTACCAAACTATAAACAGTAAAAACACTGTAGTGTGCTAATGACGGAACCCTCACTATCAAGATACTAATCACACTAGTAAGCAAATGTGATGTATCTAAATTATTCACAACCAAGATATGAAAGATTGGAGTAAATGAAGTTGAAAGAGAAAAATCTAAGCACAACCACAACAACAACACAAGATTTACGTGGTTCACCCAAACCGGGCTACATCCACGGGCACGGAGAGATCAAATCCACTATCAAATGAGGAGATTACAAGATTTGGTTAGAGATTACCACTCTATCACAATGGGCTTACAACCTTCCAATGGAAATCCCTTCTTGCTACACCTTCTTTGAAGCACCTTCCGATTCCGCGAATCCCGCTTCGGAATACCTCTTAGAATTCCTCCAATCTACCTTGGAAGTCTTTGAATCAAGCAAGAAAAATAAGAGAGCTCCTTCTCCAACCCTCTCTACACCTCTCTTCTCTATTACAAAAAAAGGAAAAACCTAGAGAGCAAAAAATGAGAACTCACTCTCTCTAACCCAAAGAGTTCTCTCTTAACACCACTTGGCCCAACATACCAAATGGATCAATTAAAGCCCAAACCAAATGCTAACTAGCCCATTACATGAGTTGTTGAACCAAACCCAAAATAAAACTAATTAGGCTAATAAGTGAATTTGATATCACTAACCCAACAAACACAACCAAAATCAAAACCCAAAGAAACATGATTCAATTTGCTCCAATTGTTGGCAACTCAGATATCAATTGCTAGAAACTCGGTACGAGCATTGGTACTAGTTGTTGGATTCCTTAACCAAAGTGTCAGCTCTTGATTTAACTGTAAACCTTTTTTGACAGGAAAAGCTTAGAAACCACAAACAAATGAAAGCACAAATAGGTATGATTCATTATCCGAAAGAAGAACTACTCTCTGATTTCACTCCTCGATAGAGCAGCTTCATTCCGAGCCCTATTTCTGAATCTCTCTAACCCCTCTCTCCTCTTCTATCTCTCGAGCCGACATCAACTCCCTATCCACCTTACCGTACTTTACCTTTCTTCTTACGTAATCTTGCTTGTACAATGCACCATTATAACATACCTCAATCACAACTTATACTTTATATCCTAATTTATAAGCACTTAATCTAAACCATCCTAATCATACTAGAATTTAATCCCAATTTAGATACTTACAAATCTAACCAAATCATAACACTAGTAACCATGAAAAACAATTCAAATTAAAACCAGAAAAAAAGAGGAAATAAATCCAAACCTGAGCTCGAGGGAAACAAGCACGATCGAAATCGAAGGGATCCAAGAGAAAAATTAAAGGAGAGAGAGAGAGATAGAGAGAGAGAGAGGGTTTCTTTTGCTTTGGAGTAAAGTGAGCGCTTGGTATTGGTTCGGAGGGGTTAGTTGGGCGATGAAGGAGAAGAAGAAGAAGCGCGTCTGCTGAGCGGGGTCAAAAATTTGGTGGACGAAATCCCCAAACATAACAGTTTGGGGATCATCCGGATCTGAGCCACGCGGCAGCCTGTACCTATCTCAACCGTCCAAAAGAAATTATTTTTACTGAATTAAAATATTTAAAAATTTTATTTTTGTTGGGCGGTTGAGATTAACTCAGCCTGCCACGTGGTGCCGATCCGTAAATCCTCATAATATTATGTTTGGGGATTGCACCAAATTTTTGTCCGCTGAGTGGTTGCTTTTTCTTTTCGGTTAAAATGTCCGAACAGACCCCTCAACTATACTACATTTTTAAACCGTTCCCCCTGTATAGTACAAGAGATAATAAATTAACATTGTTGATCCTAAAATGGTTTACTTATATATATATATATATATATATATATATATATATATATGGGAAAACTTCAAAAACCCCCCTTGTGGTCTCAATTTTTTTCACTTTAGTACCCTGTGGTTTAAAATATATCAAGTTAGTACATTGTGGTTTCTCACTTTATCACTTTAGTACCTGTGGTTTAAAGTGTATCAAGTTAGTACCCTGTGGTTTTGCATTTTATCACTTTAGTACCCTGTGGTTTTAATTTTGTATCAAATTAGTACCCTGTGGTTTTTTAAACTATAGGGTACTAAAGTGATAAAGTGTGAAACCACAGGGTACTAAAGTGATAAAGTGCAAAACAGGTACTAATTGATACACTTAAACACAGTGTACTAAGTTATAAAGTGAGAAAACAAGGTAATACTTGATACATTTAAAACTAGGGTACTAAATTGAAAAGTGTGAAAAAGAGGGGGTTTATTGACAGTCTTTCTCCCCTCACTCTACTCTACTACTCTACTATACCCCCCACTTGATATAACTATATAGTATATATATATTTATATATAATATTAATATATATTATGACCTATATATATTATATATTATATATATATTATATATATAGTATATATAAGAGAGAGAGGAGTTCGCTATATACTAATCGATTGTATCATAGCTTTGGTAAGTATTAAATTTTTTAGCGTTAAATTATTTTTTAATTATTTTTATTCGTTAATTATATTATTCAAAACACCACACTTAGGGGAATCACTTTATCTAAGCATTCTTCTCACAGTTCGAAAACTCGAAAGTAGAAAGTGCCATAACCTATAATAGTATTAGTATAGAATAATTTTATAATATAACTATAATATATATATATATATAGAGAGAGAGAGAGAGAGAGAGAGAGCTAGGCTCCTATGCTTTCGAAAGTACGGAGACCTCCGTGCTTGTAAGTTGTTTTCAATGATGGGACGCCCGATTCGACAATCGGTTCTGTTAAACATGATCTACGCTATTGGAACTATCTGAAAACCAAATTTCATAATTTTTTTACTTCGTTTGCCTAGTGAACGAGTAGCCTCAAAATGAACGATTGAAAAGAAAACTCATAAAAAATAGTGATAAATGACTCAAATTTCAAATCGAAAGTATTATTCTTACTCTTGATGTTAAGTAGAACTTTCTATTAAAGTTTCATGTAATTTGAATACTTCTACACTATTGAACTTAAAAACATGCCACATCGGCCGTTAAAATAGTCATTTTTGAGACCCTATGATCGCTTGGTAAATGATGTCGAAAAATTATAAAATTTGGTTTCTACATAGTTCCAATAGTATAGATTATGCCTAATGGAGTCGATCGTCGAATCGGATGTCCTATCATCGAAAACAACTTACAAACACGGAGGCCTCCGTACGGAGACGTACTCGATATATATATATATATGGGATAATTGTCTATATACCCTTCAAAACTTCAGAAATATTTCATTTACCCCTACTTTTTTTTTTTCAATATACCCCTCATATGTTCCTCCGTTATTCCAAAATACTCCTTCAGTTACCCTCCGTTAAGTTAATTTGTGTTAAATGTGCGTCAAAAATCTACTAGAGTTAAAAAAAAATCAAAATACCTCTTTTGCCCTTAGCTTAAGGGCAAATAAGAAATGTTGGTTATGATAGAAAAGTATATTTGAAAAGATAAAAAATCAAAATACTTTTTGTACCCCTAACTTAAGGGCAATTAAGAAAAGTTGGTGATGGTGGAAGGGTATATTGGAAAGAGGAAAATAGTAATTTCATACAGATAACAGCTATTGTTAACGGTTCATTAACAGAATTTAACTCTAATTTCATACAGATAACAGCTACGGGTATATTTGAAATAGATTGGAACGTAAAAAGAATATTTTCTATATTACACTTCTAAGAGCGATAAATCAGAAAGTCAGAAACTTTTTAGGAGTATATAAACAATTGGCCCTATATATATATAGGCACCGTTTGGTTCGAGACTGAGCTATCGTAGACTATTCCAGGAATAGGTACAATTCTTGGAATAAATATGAACAAAATCAATTTTGCGTTTGGATGAAAACTGAGTTTTTCTCGAAAATAAGTAAAAACGTTTGGATAGTTAGATTGGAATAGTAAGGATAAGAATAATTATAGTTTTAACATAATAATATTTTATCTAATTAATTAATACAAAATATTAACAAAATAATAATTCAACTTATTTAATTTACTAATTAATCATGAATATTGCTAAATAACCCTAAATATTAATTAATAAATTAATTACTAATTAATAATTTAATTAATCACAAATAATTTAATAAATTAATAAATAAATTAGTTATAACAATCAGATATTTAAATTAGTCAAAATACTAATTAATTAATCAATATAAATATTGATTAATGAATAAGTACATTAAATAATTAATTAATAATAATAAATTAATTACTTAGCATGTTAATTATTAATAAAATAATATTTTAACAAGTTAGTTAATTAATTAATTAACTAGGAATATTATATAATATGATGGAGCGGTATGTCAATTATTAATAAAATAATATTTCAATAAATTAATCAATTAGAAATATTGTATAAGATGGTGAAGAATCATGTTAATTAGTTACTTAGTTATTATTTGAATAAACATATTAATTATTTTATCATTTGATTAGTGATTGATTATAAATAATCAATTATTTCTTCAAGTATTTAATTAAATATACATTAATCTAATAATTCAAATGGTTAGTCAATAATTAAATAAGTTAATTTGTTATTAGTTAGCAATGTTTTATAATTATTAGAAACTAATTAATAGAAAAAATTATTTTTAGAATTTGATTTGTTAAGAATATAATATACTAATTATCATAGTTTAATAAATAAATTATTATTTAAAGGGGAGAATAAAGAACAATAATTGCTATTCCATTGGGAGGGAAGAATAGTAGTTCTCCTCTCTTAACGGGTTATTCTAGAATAACCCGTTAAGAGAGGATAGCCATTTTTCACCTCGTTTGGTAGAATAAGGGGTAAACTTTTTTATTCCATGTTTATACCCCAATCAAACAGTGCCATAGAGTCCGACTACTAATAAAGTATATGTCTTTTGTATTCATAAATTTTCAGCCGTTAGATCTACCCCTCTGATTATTTCTACCGTTAAATCATAATATTCAACCAACCACTCACTCAACCCTAGGGGACCACTATCATCTTAACCGGGGATCACTATCATCCTAATCGTATATCTCTTCATCCCACGGTGGAAAACTTATGAGTACAAATGGGTTAATACTCATAAGAATATAGTAGCCCTAGCATATTAGTGGAGTAGTTTAAAGTAACTTTTAATCAACCATTCATTTTAACCTTGATTAAATATTTTTAAATTATATTTAAAGTTATTTATCAATTCTAATATTTTTGTTCTAATTTTTATATTATTATACTAGAAATCATAAATTGTAAATTTAAAAAAGATTTAGAAATAGTTATTTTTTCACAAGAGCATAATTAAGGATACAAAACAAAACAAATCGAGGGGCAAGTGGTGTGGTCAACCGCAGGCTTTTTCTTTACGCGAGTTGGAACGAATTCATAGCTGATTAATTTTATCTTATTTTTTGTCTCTATTTATTGCTCTATTGGCGACGGGAGCAGATTTATCATCGATTGGAGTGAATCAAAAGTACGAACAGTTCTCCGCCTTGCATTCCATTTTCTTGACAGATCACAGCGGATTCAAAGAGAGTTTGTTTTTAAATTTTTGGCCTCCAGTTAACTGATTCGGGACGGATCAGAGCTTACCATCCCAAATCCATCTGCACCCCTAGGCATAATGATCTATATATAGTAGAGATTTAATGTCAAAAAGATATATAAAATAATTAAAAGCTTTCAAGGATAAAGTACTAATTTAATAATTTTGTAAGAATATGTATGAAATTATTCCCAGTTTTTTTTATAATTAGCAATCTTTTTAACTTGGCCAATTTGCATAAAAAATTCAGAAGTTTTAAACTTTTGCACACGTAGGCCTTCTTTTTCAATTTTACAGATTCGATCCGAATTTTTAGCAAGCTGACCAAAATATCTTTATGCTTTTTTCTCTCTCTTTCTTTTTTTTTCTCTCGTTCTTTTTTTTCTCTCCGAAGAGGTAGCGGAGGCAGAGGCGGTCAACCTCTGCCCCGCGCACTCTTGCTCTCGATGGCACCCGCACCCCCGGCCCTTCTCGCCTCCGACCTTGCTGAGGCCGCGCTGCTATCTTCTTTTTTTTTCTCTCCGGCCCTCCTCCACCGCCTTCGCGGCCCTCCATGATGGTAACGAGGACGGCAACGCGTTCTCTGGATCCTCCGCCTTCGCTCTCCACCTCTACTACAGTAGATTTTGCACCCACCAAATCCACTTCTGGGAACCGCTGTCCACACCACGTTACCGACGACAAAGAGGAAGCGCTTCTCAACGTCGAGAAGCTAGCCAGCTAGGGAGGGGCATGCGGCCCACCCGCCTACCCCAAAGGGCGGCGACGAGCGCAGCTTTGGCGATGTCGGAGGCGAGGAGGGCAAGGAGTGCACGGGAGTATCTCTGGATTAGCATTTTTATTTGTTTAAAATAAAAAAAAAATTAACTAAAAGCCAAAAACTAAAGAATAATGAAGAAAATCAGAGAAGAAGGAAGAAAAAGATGAAGTTGTACTGTTAAGATGAAATTACATTGTTTTAAAAAAACGTTATACAATTATGATCGTAAGTTGTACTATTTAAGATGTAAACTACACCTTTTAAGATGAAAATTACATTTTTCAAACGAAAATTGCACTCTTTGAAAGATCTTTATACTGTTTCTCCTCTTATTGCATTCTTTGAGATATAAACTGCGTTTTGTAAGATGAAAGTTGCATTCTTTAAACGAAAGTTGCACTTTTTGAGAGATATTTATATTATTTCTTCTTTTATTGCACTCTTTGAGATATAAACTACTAAAATTAAACTACTAAAATATTTTTTTTAAACGAAAGGGTGCAACTTTTATTTAAAGAGTATAACTTTCTTAAAGTAAACTACTAAAATACTTTTTTTGTTTGAAAGAGAGAAATATAGCATGCTACCCACTTTAACTGGAAAGAATTCGAACTTGAAGGCTCGAGTATCAACTACCAAGTACTTTGCTACTTGCGTTAGGGACAGTCGGTTATAACTAATTATTATTAGTTGAATGTTAGGGTGATAATCCAGCTCATTGTTCGCAAGCCAGCTCGTATTCGGCTCGAAATGAGCTCGAAATCGAATCGCTCGTTGAGTAAACGAGCCGAACATGCATGAGCTGAATTTTTCAGCTCGTTTAACAAACGAGCCTAACATGAGCTAGGATCAGCTCGCTCATGTTGGGCTCGATAACAGGACGTATACACATATTTTATATTTATATAATTTATATAATTTATATTTATATATATAAATAAGTAATTATATATATAATATATATATTTTTATTATTTGATTTTTAGTAAAAAAGAATATAAAGCAGAATTCAATTATAAAAAAGCTCATTTACATATAAAGTTCCAACCATTAGATCAAAGTCTAATAGGTAACATGTTATAACTTTATTTTATATAAATATCCAATTTAATTTATTTAACTTATTTTTCGTTGGCCAGCTCATAAGCCAGCTCGTATTCGGCTCGTTTATTAACGAGCCGAACACGAGTTGAATTTTTNAACGAGCCGAACACGAGCTGAATTTTTCGGCTTGATACTTTACAAAGCCGGCTCGTGTTCAACTGGTTGACACCGTAGTTAAATGAAATGGTGATAAAATATCAATTGGAGACAGTTAAGGCAACTAGGCAAGGGATCAATTGCTTAACGATATATACTCGGTGGGGCTTCAGTGCATATTTTCCTTCCCCAGTACCCCTTGCTTTCTTCCGCCACAAAGAGCGAATAATTAATCGGCGATGTATGCGCGGGAGAGTCGGAGAAGTTGGTGGGTTGTTTTCAGTTGGGTGGGCGGACGTATCGGCGATTACAGGACTCGGAATAATGGCGAGGAATTGGGGACGCGATTTCCGCGGCGGGTCCCACTTTGTTCTCTGGACTCTGGAGACGGCGAATCAGAGTCCGGAGGATTTACGTAGCGTACAGGCACTGCCACGTGTCTCCCTTCCTCCCCTCAATTGTGGCACTCGATGTGTATGGGTGTGTATTATTATTATTATTATTATTATTATTATTATTATTGCCAATTTATTCCCGTGTTATAGTCGGTATTCACAAAAAAAAGAAAAGAAAAAAAAAGAGTAGATTTTCTGCTTTCCAAATCCAAAATTTATTAATATTTTTAGATTCTGAATATTAAAAAATAATAAAAAGATAAAATTATGTGGCCAATTTAGCGTTAGAATTAATAAAAATGTTGGACCTTACACAATTTGGGCCGAAAATTCTATTGATTTCGAAAATTCATACAAACTTTTTGAAAATTAATTTTTTGAATGGTTGTAATTTGTCGTATAGATGTTCCATTTTAGCGTGCAACCTTATTTTATAAACAACTTTTAAAAATTCATGTGGCAAACAAGTTCACAGTTTTGACCCAGTTTGAAATCCAAATTTGTTTATTTGGCTCTCCAAAGTTACACTTTTAGACTATTTTTTGAAAGTCTTTATATTTTTTTCTATTTTCAGTCAAATTGATGAGCCGGTAAAGATTATTTCTAGTTAGATTAGATTTAGAGGTATTTCAGATCAAGTTATTTTCTTTCCTAATAGGAATATGATATTGCTTGTATAAGTAAATAATGCTCCTTTAGTGTAAGCAGTTTAGAGCTTTGATCAATCTTAATTTTTTTATTTTTGAATTCTTCTTTATGTGACTATAATATTGACTTCAAGAAAGTTGTCGGCATTAGTGCATGTTTATTTTGGCACTGAATTTATAAGATCATTCAAACTTTCACTCCCGATTGTACGAATATTGGCCTTTTAACTTTGATGGGATAGAAGGCAAATTTTTTTTTTTTTTTGAGAAAAAGATAGCAAACTATCTGCTTCATTCATTAAGCAAAATAAACTGAGCGTACATGATGGAAGCATCTAAGGGGGATAGGAGGCAAAGTTGAGTTTGCGAAACTCACAACTTCTTCACTTTCCGACTTTCCATTTCCAAATAATTCCAAGCCCTTTTAAAATAAACTTCTCAACTTTTAACTTTTCTAATAATATTTTCTAAATCTAGTTTATATTATTTGAGCTTTTACACTTAGATTAGTAAAAATATCATCAAATTTAATTACTTTATTCGTTATTAACTTTTTCCTTGGTCTAATTTTATTTACTGAAAAATGCTTGAAATTAATAAAGTTTTAAAAAAAACCCCTAAGTTTCTTGATAGTTGCTTCCTTTTTAGCAAGGATGGTAGTTAAACGCCCATTCCCCTCCATACATTTTGCGTGTGATCTGTGAAGTTTTAGAGCACATTAAAACTTTTTTTTTTTTTCTCACGCTTGAAAATTGAAGATGTTTTCTTTTATTTTCGTTCATTAGTATAGAAGAAGTGGCTTTTTTTTTTTTAAGCAAGTTTGACAGATCAATCATCTATATGATATATGCTATCATCACAACTATTCACTTAATATTAATAACTCCACTTGAGGACAAAAAAGACTAATTAAACATTTAAAGTGTTCAATAAAATTTTAAAAATTTAATTTTCAAGATTAAAAACTCAAGAAACTAATTAACAAAGATCTAAAGTTAATGGAGTGCTTATGCAATGGTGTTTGATGTCGATATCTAGCCGAATGAACTTAATTTGCACTTCTCATATTTTGTGATCACATGATAAATTTTCAACTTTTTTGCATAATCCAATGAGTGCTCGAGTAAATTTGGACGGAAGTTCTGAATCCGTCCGTGACTTTAATGCATCCAAATGCCCATTTAATTTATCCCATCCAAAAAAAAAGTTCTATAGATTAGGCCGCTCAACCTATTTCTTTTTCATATTTTTTGGTATTTATATGAGATTAGTGTAGTGACCAGCCCGTTGTGACAGATAAATACTGCTGAAAAAAAATTTATAAATAATAAAATATCAATTAAATACAGAAATATCATACAAAGACCATATTATAAATAAAAAAAATTTAAACAAAAAAAGCTAAATTATGATTAAAAAAATAATCATCCAATTGTGTTCAAGAAAAATTGTACATCATGCAAATTTTTGTTTTTCTAATACTTTTCACAACAAAATCATCAAATAGAAATAATATAATAATTATAGCATATCAAAAAATTCTCAAATTGCAATAGTCAATCAAAAATCTGACACCACAGCCACCGTGATTGCTACTATGCGTCATTTCTAGATCATAAAAGAGATCGACCTCTAGATAGAGAAATCTATTAAAAAAAAACTTTTAGAAATAGAATAGGGGTTTAGATTAACAAAACTCTGAGAGATGGGGAGTCAGAAAGTGGTGGAGAAGAAGAGGGTCCCGAAATTAAGGGAGTGGGGCTACGTCATTTTTTTTTTTTTTTTTTTTTTGAGAGATAGGTAGCACGCTACCCGCTTCGTTTATTTTATTTAGAAATAAACTTAGCTGGAAATGTGAATCAACTAGGATTCAAACTTGGGTCTCGAGTACCAACCACCAAGCCCTTTGCCACTTGCTCTAGGGACGGTTGGTGACTACGTCAGATTTTAACCATAAGAATTTATATATGTTAGCATTTGCTCCTTGCATTTTAGGGCCTTAGACTAAATTTAATCTTTAATAAAAAAATAAAATTATAGCGATCTTAATAGTCCCAAATCTAACTCAGTAGTGTCATATTGCACACAACAATTTGGACCGGGCCATAATATTCAAGTAGGGCAAAAAGACCGGCCCAAATAGAGCTGTCAACAAGCCCAAGACAGTCAAACTCGTTGAAATTAATTTTAACTGGCTCCTGATCGGCCCAAAACTAAAATGAGATGGGATATCTTAGGTTGGTTTCAAATTAAAATTAAGGCTAAATTACAGAAAACCTTCTGTCAAAACCTGCTTTTTCACTTTTCCTTTCTATCATTTAAAAACCTACACTTTGCCCCCTTGTAAAATAAAAAATGTTCACAGGGGGAGGGGGGTACGGTATGAATTGTGATGATAAAATGACCATTTTGTCCCCACCATGCTCACAGGAGAAAAAGCTGAGGGCATTTTTGGCATAAAAATATATAATAATATTTTATAAACGGAATCATAACGGATTACTAACAGCAGGGGCGAAGTGAATATTTTTCATTTTATAAAGGAGCAAAGTGTAGGTTTTTAACTGACAGGGGGAAAAGTGAAAAATCAGATTTTGACAGAACATTTTATGTAATTTAGTTTTGTGAAATGAAACTAAATTACATATCCATTATAAATATTAACATATAAACATTTAAAATATTATGAAATGAAATTAATTAATTAAATTTTAGTTTTGGCATATCCATTATACAAATTTACTATTATGTGTGTGCATAGAAACACACACTTATTATAGTATGGCGAGATAAGACTCGGTTACTTTATTTTTCGAGCTGAAAAAAAAAATTTGTGTGATCCGCTTATTTATTAAACGAGCGAGCTAACTTCGAGTCAATTTCAAGTCTAACAAGGCTCGCGAACAGCGAACTGAATTGAAGGCACTTGACCCAAGCCCAACCCTAGTTGATTTCGGATCATAAATAGTAACCCGACCCATCCCAATGGCTCCGAAAGGATGAACCACCTAACACTTGATTCGGGTTAGCTTGTGTTCAACAAAATTTAGGTTTGGAGTAGGGATTAATTTGAACCTGGCCAAAGTTAAAAGCCCAATATAAAACTTGATTCGAAAGATTTTTTTTTTATTCTTTGTTTTTTTTTTTTTTTTTTAATTCTGTTGAAGTAGCATGCATTAATGGGAGTTAATTAATTGCATTTTTAACTTCAACCTCAACCTTTTTGTAGTGTTCCTGAGCTTTGGATAGGATTGGCTTCAGTATTAGTGACTGGTCGACATCTCTGGAGAGTGTCGGACTGAGTCGGAGTCAATTCTGCACGAATTGGATGCAGAATTGGACTCGACGCACTCAAATAAGCAAAACTGAAGTTTTGCCAGATTCGGGCGCCCANGAGTTTATGTACATAGTGGACCTAACTCGCCAGTGCGAGTAGCTTTGTATTTTGGATTTGGACTATGTATATGAAACTCAGTTGGTTTAGCTTCTGTTTTCTCTAGCAGCTCCCTACTACTGTTCGTAGTAGTGTTTGATTTACAGGTACAGCTATCGCTTCGTATACAGGGGAAATTCCTTTGTATACGGCGGATTTGTCAGCGCGCTCGGGGAAAGTGTAATCCGGGGCGTGACACTTTTGGTATTTGCAATCACAAAATTCTCTCATCAATACAACAAGCCTATTTGATTTTGATGGGTATCTAATATGAATAAGCAAAATAGAATAAAAACAAAAGCATATACAAATATGATTCTCTATTTTTGATAGAATTATAAAAATTATATTATAACTAAATCATTATGATCACTATTGCATGATAACTTTTTTATAAAAAATAAATTCAATATTTTTTTATCGTACTTTCTCTGAATAAATAACACATGTAATTCTAACCTGAGCCTAAGTACCATATTCAATGTCAGCTTAAACTTTGCCACAAGATAATTTTAGATTGAGCTAAAATAATTTTTTATGATGAAAATTTGATTAAAATAGATAATAAAAATTAATGATCCAACTTTCAGAAAATAAAAGATGGAGTAGTGAATTGGAGACAAGTGATGTAATTAACCCTTTTAATTAAAAGCCTTTTTTAGGTGCTCAACTGGGGAATGAAAAAGAGTTCAAAAAAGCCATGACTGCAATCACTCCATGCTTGTACTGAACACAGCAAGAGATTCTCCATTGTGCTTTCCAGCATTTAGTTGTCTACCTCAAAAAAAGTACAAGTATATTCAAGGCTCTTTTTTTTTTCTTTTTTTTTCTTTTTTTTGCGTTTAAGGTCAATTTGCATAAAAAATCTACTAGTTTTGCGTTTTTGTAAAAAATAAGCCGTCTTTTTTGATTTTCCAAGATTCGATCCGAATTATCAGCAAACTGACCAAAATATACTTATCGCTTTTTCTCTCTCCTCTTTCTCTCTCCTTCTTTTTTCTCTCGTTTATTTTTTTTTCTCTCGCTGAAGAAGGCAGCGGAAGCAGAGGCGGAGGCGGAAACGGCCCGCCGCCCCTCTCACTCTCATGCGCTCGCCCTCCCCCTCGTCCTCGCCCGCGCACCCCCCGTCTTCCTTGCCTCCGACCCCGCCGAGGCCGCGCCGCGATTCTTTTTTTTTTTTCCCTCTCCGACTCTCCTCCACCATCTTCGACGACGACGCCTTTCGCGCCTTTCCCCGCCCTTCTCGTCCTCTCCCTCTCCCTTCTCCTCTGCTGCCTCCGACGACGACGCATCTTCGCCGACGCTGATGCTAACACCGTGGAGGTCGTTGCGGCGC
The DNA here is from genome assembly GCF_001540865.1 of Ananas comosus. Taxonomy (NCBI): domain Eukaryota; kingdom Viridiplantae; phylum Streptophyta; class Magnoliopsida; order Poales; family Bromeliaceae; genus Ananas; species Ananas comosus. The sequence goes on along the minus strand of NC_033633.1, from coordinate 4,043,365 downwards.
TGCAACCTCGAACCGAATATGCACCCTTTAAGAAGAGAAAGTGTAACAAGAGAAAAAATAATGCAATAAGGGGAGAAATAGTGCAATAAGAGGAGAAACAGTATAAATATATCTTAAAATGGTGCAGTTTATATCTCAAAGAATGCAAGAAGATAAGAAATAGTGTAAATATCTCTCAAAGAGTGCAACTTTCGTTTAAAGAGTGTAATTTTCATCTTAAAAGATGCAGTTTACATCTGAAAGAGTGAAATAAGAGGCGAAACAGTATAAATATCTTCCAAAGAGTATAATTTTCGTTTAAAGAGTGTAATTTTTATCTTAAAACTGCAGTTTACATCTTAAGTAGTGCAACTTATGTCCATAATAATGCAATGTTCTTTTAAAACAGTGCAATTTTATTTTAACGGTGCAATTTCATCTTTATTTTTTTTTTCTATAATTTTTTGTCTTTATTTTTTCTTCCTTCTTCTACAATTTTTTTTTATCACCCTTCTTTGCCAGCGGCCACGGCGTTAGCGACGACGCTGCTAAGGACCCCCCGCTCCGAGGCTGCAGTGCCCCAACAACCTCCATGGTGTCGGTGTCGGCGTCGGCGAAGATGCGTCATCGTCGGAAGCGGCAGAGAATGAGGGAGAGGGAGAGGATGATAAAGGCGGGGAAGGGCAAGAGAGGCGTCGTCGTCCAAGACGATGGAGGAGAGTCGGGGAGGGAAAAAAAAAAAAACAGAGTCGCGGTGTGGCCTTGGCGGGGTCGGAGGCAAGAAAGACGGGGGGTGCGCGGGCGAGGACGAGGTCGAGGGCGAGGGTGAGATCGAGCATGAGGGAGAGAGGCGAGGCGGGCCGTTTCCGCCTCCACCTCTGCCTCTGCCTCCGCTGCCTTCTTCGGCGAGAGAAAAAAAATAAACGAGAGAAAAAAAAAGAAGAGAGAAAGAGGAGATCTAGAGAAAAAAGCAATAAGGGTATTTTGGTCAGTTTGCTGAAAATTCAGACCGAATCTGTAAAATCGAAAAAGACGGCCCAGTTTTGCAAAAGCTCAAAATTTATGAATTTTTTATGCAAATTGGCCTTAAAATTTTACTAATTTTGAGTTTTCGCATATTTCGTTTGTTGAATTTTTATAGATTCAATCTATTTTTTTGATTAATTTGTATAAAAAATTAACTAGTTCTGTGTTTTTGCAAAATTTGAACGCATTTATCAAATTTGAAGATTAGGACTGAATTTTTAAAACTTAACAAAATATGTCGCTATTCTCTCTCTTCTTCTCTCTTTGTCAGTTTAAAATATTTGGAAAGTAACGACTGTCCTTAGCGCAAGTGGCAAAAGACGTGGTGGTTGGTATCTGAGGTTCCAAGTTTGAATCCTAATTGATTTACATTTTTCAGCTAAGTTTATTTCTAAAATAAAAAAAACGAAGCAAATAACCTTTCTCTCTCAAAAAAGAAAAATTGGAAAGTATAATTGGCGGTCATAATTGCATATAATTTTTTACAAAATTATACTCTCATCTAATATAAAAATAAAAAAAGTGAAAAATAATATGCAAAAATCAAATAGTGCAATTGCCTTTCAAATAGTGCAACACAAATGCAAAATTGTGCAACATCGGTGCAAGTCTGCACCAAAAGTATAACACAATAGTATATAATTTAACGCCTGAAATATTTATTTAAGAAAGATCAAAATACTATATCTTTGATCGAATGTTGCACTATTAGAGAATGTGTTGCATAATTTCAGTAAATATTGTACAATTTCAAATGGTGTTGCACAATTTTAGAATTTAAAATTTTAACTAAATTTAATATTTAAAAGATATCATCCTTCTTACTAATCATAATTAATTGACAGGTCATAGCTCCGTATATTTTTTCTTGAGGGATAAGAATCCTCATCTAATACAAAAAGAATTGTGCAATGTATTCTTAAATCTTACAATGTTTAATTTATCAAATAGTTGTCACGCCCCGGGGTCCCTTTAGGTTAAAAACACAGCGGAATTTATTTTTTTTTATTTTTTTTTTTTTGCAAACCTGACCCCAGGGTATGCCAGATCCGCCACAAATACAGGGAATCCACTGTTCACACGGANTCTACTCCGTGGCTTCTCCGGAAAACCGGAGTTACTATTCACTTAAGTGAAAACTAAAAATCGCGTATCTTTTCCATTTTAGCTCAGTTTCTCCTGAAACTTGACGAGTGCTTATGTAATTAAATTACACACATAAACATCATCAACAGAGAGTTTAGTTGCACTGTTAAAAATCTCAGTCCTTACAATAGTACAATATATTTTCAAATATTATAGCAATTTTTTCTCTAAGTATATATTATGCAACTATCATATAAACTATGTAACTCTCATATAAATTATAAAATATTTAACTTGTATTGCATCATTTAGTTTTTTATTTATGTTGCAATTATTGTTTTGAATTTGTCGTCCAACAAACAACATAGAGAGCAAATGAAAGGCTTTATTTTATGTATCTGGCAAAAATCCAACGGCGTACGCCCGCTTTCTGCAAGTGAAGGCCTCAACAAACGTACCTTATCCGCTTTTATGGGATGAAGGACATGTTTGTTAGATTGAAAAAGTTTCAGACTAAATCTATAAATATAAAAAATATTGTTCACTTTTGAAAAATGCAAAACTTGTGGATTTTTAATTTTTTATACATATGACAAAATTGTCCGTCTTTTATTCACATAGAGTGTACATTAAATTTTTAAAAAAGTGTTATTGACAAGTTATAATTGCATGTATTTTTTTTTCTCAAGTGGTGAGAATCTTTATCCAACACAACTAAAAAAGTTAAATATTTTAATAAGTGACAAGAAAGAGTTTGGTAAAAACGGATCGGACATTTATAGATATTTAACAAAACTATATCTACATCCATATTTTTTTGGATATGAATTCAGATACAATATATGTCAGATGCTAATTTTTTTTTACCTTATCTGCTAAAAACATATTAGGATATGGTCAAATATTTCTTTGAATTTAAAATAAATCGAATATATATTTGGATACAATATTCTTTTTATACAATACATATCAAATCTATTTATTATATTCAAATCCTAATTTTAATTCTAATCAAATCTCGTAATTTAAAAAAAAAAGCTTTAAAATAATTAAATCTAATTTTAACTTACAATAATAATAATTTTGAAAATTACAAAAATTCTTATTAATTTTTTTGGTCTTATCATTCACTTCCATTGTATAAAATCTCATCATAGAAATTAACAAGATCAATAGCAATAAATTAAACCATTGAATATTCGACATAATTTGATGATGTAGTGCAACATCAGTATCTCAAATTGTAGTATCCCTGGAGTACAGCATTTGAGGCTTGTCGACAAGTCTAGAGAGTGTCGGGACAAGTCCGAGTCGCGTTGGCGCGAAATAGACGCAAAACGGACTCAGTGGGACGCGAGAGCAGAAGTTAGCACTGGAATCTGCAAATTTCAGATTTTCAGCTTTTAGTACCGGTACAAGGGGGTGTACCGGTACCCTGTATATTTTCTGCACGTGGACTGCCCTTGGGTTGCACTCTCTGTTGCGGGTACTGGTACAACATTGTTGTTGTACCGGTACACCAGGGTAGGTAGAGGGCTTTTTGGGAATTTCTCACCTCGTTGTTGTCACCCTCACCTACTCCCTCTATATATGTGTAGGGAGGTTGAGAAGCAAGGTTTTGTTGGTTTTCTTCTCCTCCTTCACAGTGAAGCTGGGTTTTTCACCTTGGTTCATCAACTCTCCAATTTACACTACTTCAACCTTGAGTTGCAGATTTCTAGCAGCGACCTTCGGCGTTTCGGCTGGTGTGCAACGTAGGAAGGTCGGATTGTGGTGAAACTTGGTTTGTTGGATTCTAGACTTTAAGAGGAATCCGTGGAGCTCAATTTTACTAATTTTGGTTGAGGTTAGCTTGATCAATTCCTTATTTTACTCTGCTGCTGGCAGCATTGAGCTGAACATGAGATTTTTTGGATTTTCTTAATGCTAGCTTTGGAGGACTTGGAATATTGAACCAGAGATGCATACTCCAGCTTAGGTTACTAGTTTTGGGACCTACCTTCTTTGGATTTGAGTACTAGAAGGTAATTTTGACATTGAGGTTGGGATGAATTTAGCTTAAGAGCTGAAATTGTTGATGTTTTGATGGTTTTTGGTGGATTTGTATGTGTAGACCGTTGAGTAGTGTGGTTGCTAGTTTGGAGTGTTTTCGGCTGGTCTTGGCAGGGATTCCGGCGACTTCTCACTGCCGTGGATTTAGCGCTTAAGGTGGGTTGATCGTCGGTTTACCTTCTAAGTGTATATATAGTCGACATGTATTCGTTGCATTGTTTCGCATATTATAATTGTTCGATTCATTGATTTGGCACGATTAAAAATCTGAATTGGAGCCTAGTATTTTAATGATATACGTGTACATGTTGGACTTGAATATGACTTAGGAGAAAACCCGCGATTCTATCCTGTCACATGCTTAAACCACCAGATTTAGCTCTAGGAGTCGTGGTTTGTGCGTGTCACCGCAGTTTCAGAGTGGTAGATACCTAGGGTAGTTTAGAATGCAATTACGCTCGTGTTGAGATGCTGAGCTTATTTTTACAGTATTGTTTAGGTTGTTTTGAACTGTCGAGTGCCGTCGGGGCTGACGGTGGACCCAGATTCTTTTTTTTTTGCATCAGATTGTGTCGAGGGCACGTGAATTGGATTATTAGATCCTGGTTACTTGACTTTAGCCTGTGAGAGCCTGATTGAGCTCGACAAAGATACGTTTGCATACTCGGTTGGGTAGCGCCCACGAGTGCCACTCCGGAGTCGGGCTTTGTGCATTTGCGTTGGTGTCGTTATGTCCTGTTTGGACTTGCTCTCCACAGACTGCTTAGTGGTGGAGGTAGCTTTAGCTTTGGCAGGCGGGACGGGCGTGTTCGCAGTCCCTGGGACGGGTGTGTTCGCAGTCCCTAGTGAGATTGGGTCAGATTGTACTTTTCTACAGATAGTGGGTGTTAGACCGAGATAGTATAGGTGCATATAGCTGTAGATTTATTCCAGCTTTCTTACTATACTTGTTTACTTCTGTAGACTTGGTAGGTGAACCAATGAATTTGAGGGCGGTACCCACTTAGGACTACTTTTTTTACAGTAGTTCTCACGCCCAGTTGTTACCCCTCTTTTGCAGAGCCTTCTGTTCTGGCTGCTGCATCTATCGAGACCGATCGTGGCAAGGGCGTTGCGGGTTAGAGCCCTTCCAGACGAGTCGCCGAGCTAGAGGATTACCAGCTACAGGTAGTTGTAGTTTTTGAGTTCATATACATACTTTCGTTGTATCTCACTGAGCGAGCTGTTGTATACCCGGATGTTTGTATGTATAGTGAACTTTTATTTTCTATCTGGTTATATTTTTTTTTTTCCTAGCAGCACTATACTACCGGTTGTAGTATTGTTTGATTACAGGTACAACTGTCGCTTCGTATACAGGAAAAATTTCTTTGTATACGGCGGATTTGTCGACGCGTCCGGGGAAACGAGTAATCCGGGGCGTGACATGAATAATCTTCATCAACGATTCCGCGATTATTGTGGCATGAAAAGCATAATCAACATCTTAAAATTTGAATGAATAGATATTTTTACTAAAACATAGAATAAATGAGCGACAAATTTGTAATGTTGCAATAGAAGATCAAGTGTTGATGGAAGAGGATGACACACTGTTGGTGTAAATATTCAAAAAATAGAGGTTAGCTACAAAATAATTTAAAAATGTCAACGAGTCGATCAAGCCGAGGCACAGATATCTCGCTCTCTTTAAGGAGATTCAAACCCTCTGTGGTTGGCAAAGCCTTTGAACCGATGCAGCAGAGCACTGACTTGTCCCCTCCAGGATACAACGGCTCGACTCTCGTCGTGTGGCTTTACCAACTCTGCACAAGTAGATGAGCCCAAAGCTCCACCAAAAGAACACCTTTCTTTGACCTTCTCTTTCTCGCAAGTAGAATAGAAATAGCTTTTGTTGTATATTGTTGTTATGCAAATGAATGAAAATCCACTCTATAAATAGGCCCACAAGCTATAGGTTACAAGAATATTAAACCTATAGGTTACAAGAATTAAATGGCTTGGAGTTATAGGAATGAAAATACGTGCATAGGTTATAGGAATGAACTATGAATGCAAGTATAGGTTATGTCATCTTCAATGCAAATGTTATGATAAAAGAATTAACATTTAATAGTAAAATGTAACAACATTCCTCTACTTATTTTATTATTAAGTATATGAGAGTTTGATGGCCAAAGAGAGACCGTTATACATAATGAAGGTGTGCTCTGCATTGAACCTTCACTTAGTGAAACAGTAATCTCTACTCCAGAGCCAGAGTGGTCTCAGACTTGAACTTTGGCTGCTTAGGGAAAATAGAAAGTTACTGCTCACATATAACAATCCAGGTGTTGACATGAGCTTTAATAGCTAGCACGTTACGGCCTTGTGCTGATCCTGATTTCCATGAGCATTTTTTAGAATAAGCCCGTTCTCTTAGGAAGCGGCCCCACTTCCATGCTCACATAATTAAAGTCCGTCAAGGGTACTCCTGTAATTCTGACAACCTGCTCATAAGAGCCACAGATTTCATTAAGAGCAAAAGCTCAACCCTCTTTTCATTACAGGATGAATGCACCCATACCATAGGGATAGGTTAAAGATATGATCATATAGATCTATATATTGTGCATTCTTTACGACCACCATATGATTCGTTTTTCCCATTGAACCCAATTTTCAGGATCTCTGATCATCAGGTTGGGTATCCTCATACGTGGTTCTTGATGTTATGGGCTTCAACCCTATCCCCCTCGATGTGCTCCAGATCCTTTCTCTTCCCAAGACCTTGGTTAATGGACCTGCCAGATTATCAGTAGATTTAATATAATCTATACTGATAATACCATTGTTCATATATTATCTCACAGTACTGTGTTTTCTTCTTACGGATCTGGATTTACCGTTATAATAACGATTTCTTACTCTACCAATAGCAGCAGTGCTATCACGGTATATTAACACTGATCGAACTGGTTTTTCCACAAATGGAATCTCAGACAGTAAGTCTCTCAACCAACTAGCTTCCTCACTAGCTGAAGCTAAGGCAATAAGCTCGGCTTTCATAGTTGAGTTAGCAATGATAGTTTGCTTTTTAGATTTCCAACATATAGCACCACCTGCTAAAGTAAAAATATAACCAGTGGTAGAGAGAGAATCACTTGATAGGGAATTCCAGTCAGCATCACTGTAATCCTCAATCACAGCAGGATACTTCCCATAAAATAAGTCATAAGTTTTGGTACCAATGAGATATCTCATCACACGTTCCATGACATGCCAATGTTCTGTACCCGGCTTGCTTGTAAATCTACTAAGTATCCCTACTGCGTATGCAATATTAGGTCTTATACAATCAGTCGCAAATCACAAGCTTCCAATCATACTAGCATATTTCTTTTGATTCACAATTTCATTTTCACTTTTAATAGGAAATAAGTGAACACTCGAATCAAAAGGTGTAGTCACATACTTGCAATTAAGAAAGTTGTACTTTCTTAAAATTTTCTCAACATAATGCCACTGATCAAGAAAGATCTCATCTGGTGTTTTGGTAATTTCATACCCAAAATAAAGTTAGCCTCACCAAGATCCTTCATTTCAAAATAATGATTTAGTATAATTTTTATCTCATTGATAATATTTAAGTTAGAGCCAAAAATTAGCAAATCATCCACATAAAGGCTAACAATAACATGCAATTTTTCAAAAGTTTTGTAATAGATGTACTTATCACACTCGTTTAATTTAAAGCCATTCTCAATCATGCAAGAATCAAAATTTTCATGGCACTGTCTAGGTGCTTGCCTTAAGCCATAAAGAGATTTTTTAGCTTGCACACTTTATTTTTTTGCCCAGGCTCAATGAACCCCTCAGGTTGGTCCATATAAATTTCCTCATCTAGGTCATCATTCAGAAAGGCAGTCTTTACATCCATCTGATGAATTTGTAAGTCATGAATTGCAGCAATAGCAATCAAAACTCTGATGATGTCACTCTTGTCACCGGAAAAAAGGTATCAAAGAAATCTAGATCTCCTTTTTGTTTAGGCTACATTACATAAAACTTCCCTTTCAAAACCCGATTTTTTACTTTCCCTCCCTGTCATTTAAAAACCTACACTTTGCTCCCTTATAAAATGAAAAATATTCACTTCGTCCCCTGCCATTAGTAATCTGTTAGGGTTCCATTTATAAAATATTATTATATATTTTTTTTGCCAAAAATGTTCTTAGCCTTCTCTCCTGTGAACATGGTGAGGAGCAAAATGGTGACGGGCAAAATAGTCATTTTATCATCACAGTCTCACACCGTAACCCCATGTGAACATTTTTTATTTTACAAGGGGGCAAGTAGGTGGGGGAAAGTGAAAAATCGGATTTTGACAGGGGAGTTTTCTGTAATTTAGCTTTTTGTTTATAACCTTTTGCGACAAGTCTTGCTTTATACTTGTCTACACTCCCATCCGGTTTCAATTTCTTTCTGAGGACCTATTTACAACCAATTGTTGTACAGCCTGGTGGTAAATCCACTAATTTTCATGTTTTATTAAAAATTAGGGATTCCATCTTATCAGATACAGTCTCTTTCCAAAAAATTGAATCATTTGAAAATAAAGCTTCTTGTAAAGAAAGTGGATTTTCTTCAATATTCATAACAACATAATTAGGACCAAAATATTTTTCAATTCTGTTTCGCTTGCTTCTTCTTGGTTCAAAAATATTTTTTTCTTGATTTTGCACGAAAGAGTTTGAAGAACTCGGTTTATTTGAAACACTTTTAAAATCTTGACCCCCACTATGTTTTGATTTATAAGAAAACTTTTTTCTTCATGAAAAATAGCATCTCTTGATTCAAAGATCACATTATTTTCAATGTCTAAAAATCTATAGTATGTACTGTTCAAAGTATATCGAAAAAATACACAAGTGGCAGCTTTAACACCCAATTTAGGTCTTTTAGGGTCTGGTAGCCTCACATACGCTAGACAACCCCACACTTTAAGATATCTCAAATTTGGCTTATATCCTTTCCACAATTCAAAGTGTATCACCTTAGACTTCTTATGTGGTACGCGATTCAAGGCATAACATACAGTTAAAATGGCTTCACCCCAAAAGTTTAAGGGTACACCAATGTCAACCATCATAACATTTGTTAGCTCAATAAATGTTTTATTTTTTCTCTCAGCTACTCCATTTGAGGCAGGTAAGTACGGAGCAGTAGTCTCATGGATTATTCCTAAAGACTGCACAAAAGAGTTGAATCCTGTAGATTCATACTCACGACATCGATCACTTCTAATTTTCTTTATCTTTTTACGGAATTGATTTTCTATTTCATGAAGAAAATCTTTAAATTTGTCAAAATTATCACTTTTATTTTTTAATAAATAAACATAAGTATATTTAGAATGTTGCCATATGGTGTGTCCACATTGGCGGGTTATGATTTAACCCGATCCACATAAGACGTGGATCATGATTTATCCTAATCAGTTTAGGATAAGAATGAATCATATGTTTCTTATCAGTTAAGAAACATATCTACTAGTTGATATCTATTATATAGATATCCTGATCCTTATCCTAATCTATATGAGATATCATGATTTATCCGTTATTCTATATATACGCCCATTTTTCTCTCCCATAAAGAGACGATTGAATACGATCAAATTTGTAAGAACCCACGAAATATCTTCCTTATTCTCTCTCTTCTTCCTCTCTTGGATTTCCACCTACGTTCCCGGAGTTTTGGAGTGTGGACATAGAAGAGGACTCTGGTAGCCCTCTTCGATTGGCATCCGTCGCATCAGATCCATATCCGATCCGTGGCGTAAGGCGTACGCGTGGGAGAAGGCGAGAAACGTGGGAGATCCAGAAGCATCGAGACAAGGACGATCCAAAAAGGCTTGTAAAACAAGCAATCCGATCCGCTTCGGGTTCCCGGATACGTTGGCTATCCGGTTTGTAAGTTTCCGCGGCCTTATTATTTCCAACAATTGGTATCAGAGCCTGCATGCTTGTTTTCGCTTTATATGATCATGCTTGTGATGCGTGCACTTTAGATCGCATGTTTTTCGCTGATCAAACCTTGATGTAGATTCGTTCTGCAATTTTTTGTTTCTTTGTGAAATTGAAAAAAAAAAAAAAAATTAAATTAGTTTTAATTTTTAAAAAAAATTGATCACGACATGTGATTTTTTTATGTATGTTATAATCTCTTTGTGCATTAAAAAAAAAAGTTTGGATGGTTTCTATGTGAAATCGTTAAAAAAAAACAAAATGCTGTGAGCGGTCAAGGGGGCTCAAAGCAACCCGCTGCGGACGGTGGCGCACACCGCGCGGGCTCGGCCCGCTGCAGACTCGAGCGCGCACCCGTGCGCACCGCGCAGGCTCGGCATGCTGCGGGCGCGGGCTAGGGCGCGCACCAGCGCGCAACGCGCAGGACCGGCCCGCTCCGGGCGCGGCGCGGTCTGAACCCGCGCGCAGACCGCGCGGGCCCAGCCCGCTGCAGGCACAGGGGCGCACCCGAGCCCACTGCGCAGGCCGGGCCCACTGTGGGCGCGGTCTGCACCCGCGCGGCCCGGCCTGCTGCGGGAGCGAGGCGCAGCCCGGCCCGCTGCGCGGCCCGGCCCGCTGCGGGAGCTGGGCGCAGTGGCCCGCACCGCGCGGCCCGGCCCGCTGCGGGAGCGGGGCGCACCCTCCCCCAGAGCATGGGCCCGGCCCACTGCTGGAGCGGGGCGCACCTACCCGCACAGCGCGGACCCGGCCCGCTCGCGGGTGGGTACCCGCAAGCAGTGCGTGGGGCTGCGGCCCGGCCCCAGCCCGCCGCGCGCTGCGGGCGTTTTTTCAGGCACGGCCTGGCCTGCTGCGCGCAGGGAAGCAACCTTGCGTGCCCGGCCCGCTCGAAGCGCAGAGCAATTTTTTAAAATAGAATAAAAATTCCTGTGTGGTAAATTTTTTTTATTTCCTGCGTGGTTATTTTTTGGGGGATATATATAATATATATATATAATATATATATATATATATATATATATATAAATATATATATATATATATATATATATATATATATTATATATATATTTATGCTTGTATGACATTGCATATATGTGGGTGCATTTTAAATGCTTATGTAGCATATTATACTTGCATGATTGTGTATTTGTTTGACATATAAGTACTTATGTTATTTCGGTGATTTTTCAACAAAATTTAAATTTAGAAAAATGGGTTCGACGTGTGCAACATTCCTGTAGAATATTATTTTTCTGATGTACATCTTGTAGTGATGTAGTAGGTTTTAATTATGCAAAAGTGATATAATAATTAAGGCCATGCAAAGGAATGTATTTTGCGCAGCGTCGACGTTTTTCAAATTAAGTTTTGGCATAAGTACTTATTTTTTGTCTGTGTGATAATATTATGAGATAAGTTCTCCTTATATAAATATTTTTCAAGAAAATGATGTGTTCTTCAAAATAGATGAGTTCCAAGTTTTTGATAAGTTTCAAAATTAATAGAAAATTAATAAGATTGTAATATTTTGAACCGACACTGGGTGATAATTATGAGCATAGCGAAGTTTTTGATCCCGTTGTGTCGAGGATAATATTTCAATCTTGTTAATTTTTTGGGAATATGTGTCTAATGTTCAAACCTATTTTTTGAATGTAGTGAAATGACTTCCAAGAACATCGTAGCTGATCTCACCAGGGGTGATAAGCTAGATGGAAAGAATTATGATATTTGGCATAGGAAAATGCAATACCTGCTTAATGAACAAGGGGTTCTTGAAACCCTTTCTGTCAAAAGAGTCATGCCTACCGAAGGCACAACTTTTGAACATGAAAAAGAGATCTATAACAAATGGATCAAGGATGATCGAACTGCTCGGTATACTATGTTGTGTGCCATGCAAGACGATCTTATTGGACAGTTTGAGATCTTTGAAACTGCCAAGGACGTGTGGGACAATTTGAAGATTACTTTTGGTTAAACTTCATCTACGAGGCTACATGTCTTAAATTTGATGTTTTAGCAATACACTGAGGACCCAAAATATTTAATGGCTCAGCACCTTCGTGTGATGAGCACCATAATTCGGGACCTTAAAATTGCTGGAAACGAGCTCAATAATGAGCAACAATAAGTTCTAGTAGTGATTCGTTCACTGTCTGATCCTGAATGGTCCCAAATGAAGCTCCTGATGACGCATAACGAGAACATTAAAACGTTTAATGACATCTCGCGCCATATCGAGCTCGAGGCAGAGCGCTTGGAAGCGAATCATTCTGTCGCTCTTGTTGCACGCTTCAAGAAGCGCAATGGGATCGCACCCAAGCCAGCGCAGAAAAAATGAAATCAAGCTCCTTGTGGTGGAGTTGGAAAGCTTTGTAGAGCCATTTTTGACAAAGATCGCCTAGATATTTCCTTTCATAGTACTTTATTTGGATATGATACATTAGTTGATGGTTTCTTTAAATTAGATTTGGAGGATGATTCGTTTGCATTTGCTTCTTCTTTTTCATCTATTCTCTGTGATGAATCTGTTAAATGGCATGCCAGATTGGGCCATATAGGTCAAGAAGGAATGAATAGACTGACTCGAGAAGGCCTTTTAGGGTCTTTCACCAAAGTTGATCAATCTGTGTGCGAGCCTTGTCTGGCTGGGAAGGCATGTAGAAAGCCTTTCGGTAAGGCTACTCATGCCTCTCATCCTTTAGAGCTAATCCACTCAGACATTTGTGGGCCAATGAATGTGAGGGCCCGGCATGGTGCTTGCTATTTTCTCACATTCATTGATGATTATTCCCGTTATAGATATGTGTATTTGCTTTCTCGCCGATCTGAAGCTTTAGATTACTTCAAGCGCTTCGTTGCAGAGGCTGAGAATCAAATAGAAAGTAGTGTAAAGATGCTTCGCACTGACCGAGGTCGTGAGTACTTGTCTGATCAGTTCAAGACTTATTGTGAGCAAAAGGGCATTAGTAAACAGCTCACCATTCCTGGTACTCCACAACAAAATAGTGTTGCAGAGCGAAGGAACCGTACTCTATTAGACATGATTAGGTCGATGATGGCGCAAGCGCAACTTCCCATAAATTTTTGGGGAGAAGCTCTTTTGACTGTAGCCTACATCCTTAATCGAGTCCCTAGCAAATCAGTGCCTACTACCCCATATGAGTTATGGAGCGGTAGAAAGCCAAGTTTACACTACTTACGCCCTTGGGGTTCTGCTGGATATGTTCACAGCCTCTCACATAGATTCGAAAAATTCGGTCTTAGAGCGAGCAAGCATGTGTTCATCAGATACCCTAAAAATTCTAAGGGCTATGTGATGTATGGTGAACACCCAGATGGTGGTATGACCGAGATTGAGTCTCGTGATGTGGAATTCCTAGAAGAAAATTTTTCAAGCATTGGTGAAATACGAAGAGACATCGGATTGTATGAGTTACAGGACGATGCTACCCCATCTACTATTGAGGGTGATCGATCACTTCCCGAAGTCGCTGAAGGAAGTGGTAGCGATCCTCTGGCTAGTGGGAGTGCTTCGTTGAATGAGAGCATACCCTTGGAAGTCGGCAGTTCGGACCCTCCATTGCGTAGAAGTGAACGTGGACATATTCCTCGTCGATATTTTGAGATCGAAGGGGATATTTTCATGTGCACTCCGCTCGATAATGATGAACCTTCTTCTTATAAAGAAGCGCTCAGACGTCAGCTTACAATGAGTGGATGACTGCTATGAAAGATGAGATATACTCCATGAGCAAGAACCAAGTATGGGAATTGGTTGACCTTCCGCCTGTGCGCAAGTCTTTTAAAAATAAATGGGTTTTAAAAATTAAGCGCAAGGTGGATGGATCAATCGATAAATACAAGGCTCGGCTCGTGGCTAAGAGCTACACTCAGAGGCAAGGGGTAGATTACAACGAGACATTTGCTCCTGTTGTGAGATTTGCCTCCATTCATTTGATTCTAGCCTTAGTGGCACACCTAGATTTGGAATTGTTCCAAATGGATGTTAAGACAGCTTTTCTCAATGGAAAATTAGTGGAGGAGATCTATATGAATCAACCTGAGGGTTTTGTACTCAAAGGTCAAGAAGACAAAGTTTGTCGTCTTAAAAGATCCATCTATGGTCTCAAGCAGTCGTCGAGACAGTGGTATTTTAGGTTTCATGAAGCCATTACCTCTATCGGTATGTCCATGATAGAGGAGGACTACTGTGTATACGTCAAGAAGACAGAGAAAGGGATTGTGTTCCTCTCCCTATACGTCGATAACATATTATTGGCTGGAAATGACATGGAGTTAATCAATACCACTAAGGAGTGGTTGTCTCTCAATTTTGAAATGAAAGACATGGGTGAGGCGAGCTATGTGCTCGGAGTGAAGGTCATCCGTGATCGCTTTAGAAAGCTTCTTGGTTTGTCTCAAGAAACTTATATTAAAAAGATTTTAGAGTGTTTTAGAATGCATCATTGTAAACTCGTTGACACTCCAGTGGAGAAGAATCAGACTCTGAGCCTTGATCAGTGCCCTAAAACGAATAAAGAAAAGGAGCAAATGAGTAGGGTTCCGTATGCGAGTGTAATTAGCAGCTTGATGTACGCTATGATGTGTACTCGACCTGACATTTGCTTCGCTATTGGTCGTTACCAGAGCAACCCAGGACCCATTCATTGGCAAGCGGTTAAGAGAATCCTTCGATATTTAAAAGAAGCAAGTGATCTCATCCTATGCTTTCAAGATGGGGACTTGATTGAAAGGATATAGCGATACTAGTTATGGCGATGAGTGCAGGTCCACCTCAGGCTATGTGTTTGGAGACTGCGCAATTTCCTAGTATAGTAAGAAGCAAGGCTGCGTTGCCTTGTCTACTATGGAAGCGAAGTATGTTGCTTGATCAGCAGCCGTTTTAGAAGGCTATTTGGCTGAGGAGATTTCTCCAGCGACTCGACTTTGTAATTCGAGTCGATGAACCTGTTGAGATATTCTCTGACGGCATAGCTGCCATGGAGTATGTGAAATACTCCGAATATCATGGCAAGACCAAGCATATTGATATCCGTTTTCACTACATTCGAGAGATGATTAGGCTAGGCGAGGTCGTTCTTAGACATATCTCCACCACTAGGATGGTGGCTGATCCGTTGACCAAGCCGATAGCTAGGGATACGTTCCAGACCCACGTTAGGAGTTTGGGTCTTCGTAGGTTTTGATATATATGGACATTATTTTGTATCTTACGCTTTATTAATGAAAATATGTTTTTTTCCTTTTAATGTGATTGCGTAATTGATACTAGTAGGCACATATTCGTTGAGTCATCAGGCTCAGATCAGCCCACTCACACGGGTGATCACCCTGGCACCTAGGTGGTGAGCAGGATGAGACTAGATAATCATATTAAACTTGAGTAGTTATAATATGATTACTTTGTTCATATATGTTATGAATGAAATGTTGATATAATTTAAAGTTGCCTTAATTAGTTTAAGATGAGACTTTCAAGAGTCGGATATGAGTTTTTTTTGTAAAATTTCATATCGAGCCTGTATAGTAGCCGAACCTATGTGCTGAGGTTAGAGAGATGACTTGAGTTGTGAAGGTTAGATACCTTAGTAGTACCTAGACCAAGGTTCGTATGGCGTTTTTTTTAGAGCGTGACATGACCCATTGAGTGGGAGCTCCGCCATAGCATACATATCATACTGTATGTGCTTGTCGACCAGTTAGTAGAGTGACATAAATTCTTCCCTTCATGTCACTATGTGAGCACTAACCCTTTTGTGCCCTCGACTTAGAACTACGTTATGAAGTGGAGGTCTAAAATAACTAACTTAGCATATATCTCAGGGTCATGAGAAAATACGATCTCGCGGAGCATGTCTAGTAAAGTGCTTGGACCAATATGGATTAATATGAGGGGCTGAGGAAGATGTTTCGATAACACACCACGTAAGTCTTGTGACTCATTGCCCGGGCGGTTATCTCGGTTGTGTTACTTGAGATAATCATGAGTACGAGAAATAACGGTGAGGTCGAGCCCTGTCATTACAGGAGAGGGACTTTGTGATGCTTGATCCGGTGTGTGTTGAAATGTCTAGGGCATAGACGAATTAAGTCAGTGATGTGCTATATTAGTTGGGTGGTGACTTAATATAGCACTCCTGCATGTGTTTCTTTCGTCAGGTCGCACGCTCCATTACCCGTATGAAGAGATGAATGAGTGAGAGAGAATTGGCCAACGTGGCCAAGTGGGAGATTGTTGCCATATGGCGTGTCCACATTGGCGGGTTATGATTTAACCCAATCCACATAAGACGTGGATCACGATTTATCCTAATAAGTTTAGGATAAAAATGAATCATATGTTTCTTATCAGTTAAGAAACGTATCTACTAGTGAATATCTATTATATAGATATCCTGATCCTTATCCTAATCTATATGAGATTTAGGATATTTAGGGGTTCCGTTATTCTATATATACGCCCCATTTTCTCTCCCGTAGAGAGACGATCGAATACGATCAAATTTGTAAGAACCCACGAAATATCTTCCTTATTCTCTCTCTTCTTCCTCTCTGGGATTTCCACCTACGTTCCCGGGGTTTTAGAGTGTGGACATAGAAGAGGACTCTGGTCGCCCTCTTCGATTGGCATCCGTCGCATCAGATCCGCATCCAATCCGTGGCGTAAGGCGTACGTGTGGGAGAAGGCGAGAAACGTGGGAGATCCAGAAGCATCGAGACAATGACGATCCAAGAAGGCTTGTAAAACAAGCAATCCGATCCGCTTCAGGTTCCCGGATACGTTGGCTATCCAGTTTGTAAGTTTCCGCTGCCTTATTATTTCCAACATAGAAAAATCATCAATAAAAGTGATAAAATATCTATTTCCTCCACGAGTTAGATTAGCCTCAAATTCACAAATATCACTGTGAATTAGCTCAAGTAATTCGATACTTCTTTCAATACTCTTATGAGGTCGTTTAGTGTTTTTCGACTTATTTCACATTTGTCAAAATCACTATTCAGTCTGGGAATTAATCCTAAACTACTCATCAAGCTAACATATCTGCTGTTGATATGACACAAACGAGCATGCCAAAAAATTCACAGAAGAAAGTATGTAAGCAGAAGTAGATGATGCTTTTTTCTCAATATTTAATTTAAACATTCCGTCGCATGCATAACCTTTATCTACAAACTTTCTATTTATGAAAATCACATACTGATCAGACTCAATGGTCTGTTTGAAGCCAGCTTTATTAAAAAGAAAACTCGAGGGTGTAAACAACACATCTTTCAAGATAAGCACTTTTCAAAATTTTAATTCGACCTCACCACTCCCTAAAACTTCAGAAGTATGCGAATCACCAAGCATAATACTTCTTGATTGTTCATAGGGAGTATATGTTTTAAACCAAGTCTCATCATGACAGACATGCCTATTGGCACTAGAGTCTGCCTACCATTCTTCAGCATTCTCCACTAAGCATATGTCTGTTATCATCGCCACAAGTGGCTCCTCGGTAATATTAGCTTGAGGTAAAACTTTATGTTTCCGGTACTTGCAAGTTCGAGCAATATGCCCACTTTTGCCACAGACATAGCAAACTATATTTTTCACATAAGAAGGAGGTCCTTGGTCATTTTTCTTAAACTGAGGTCTACCATAATTCTTTCTAATTTTCTTCTTAAGCTTCAAGTATGTATTTTTAGAACGATTGTTATTAGGTAAAGAATTAGAAGATACTAAGTTTACCTTAGTGGCGCTAACATCATTCTCTTTTGCTTCAAATGCATATTGGCCTCTTGCCTCTTCTTCCACGCGAATGCACGCAATTAATATCTCGAGAGACATCTCCTTTTGCTTGTTGAGATTTCCGGCGGTATCGTTGAACTTTTCACGTGTAGCCTCCATTTTTGAATCTTTTTAAAATTGTTGGTATAAATATTCAAAAAATAGAGATTAGCTATAAAATAATTTAAAAATGTCAACGAGTCGATCAAGCCGAGGCACGGATATCTCGCTCTCTTTAAGGAGATTAAAGCCCTCTGCGGTTGGCAAAGTCTGTGAACCGATGCAGCAGAGCACTGACTTATCTCCTCCAAGATACAACGGCTCGACCCTTGTCGTATGGCTTCACCAACTCTGCACAAGTAGATGAGCCCAAAGCTCCACCAAAAGAACACCTTTTTTTGACCTTCACTACAACAAAAACGGTTTATAGCGACACTTTTAAATGTAGGTACATGTCAAAAAAGTGTCGCTAGCTAAAATTACCGACACTTTTAAAAAGTGTTGCTATATGTGGGGTCGCTAGATATATAGTGACAGTTAAAGAGTGTCGCTATAACCTAAAAGAGTGCTGCTAATTTACCAACACTTATTTAAGCATTTAGCAACCGCCGAAACTCTATCTCGTTGGCTGCGGTGGCGAAGGAGGACGACAGGAAAGGCTCTTCATCTAGAATTTCAGTAGATTGAGTGAAGAGAGAAGAAAAGATGGTAATTGCTTTTTTTTTTTCTTTTCTTTTCTATTTGTAATCGGGCCAAATGGACTGGGTGTGGTGGGTTGAGTAGAGTAATCTTTTATTTTTGGTTGGATTGGGCTTTATATTTAGGCATTAGTAGACATTTTTTAAGTTTTAGCATAAATGGGACACTTACTCAAAAGTGTCCCAAACATGTGTCCCTATAACATAATTCTGTTGTAGTGCTTCTATTTCTCGCAAGTAGAATAGAAATAGTTTTTGTTGTATATTGTTGTTATGCAAATGAATGAAAATCCACTCTATATATAGGCCTCACAAGCTATAAGTTACAAAAATATTAAACTTATAGGTTACAAGAATTAATTGGCTTGGAGTTATAGGAATGAAAATACGTGCATAGGTTATAGGAATGCACTGTGAATGCAAGTATAGGTTATGTCATCTTCAATGCAAATGTTATGATAAAAGAATTAACATTTAATAATAAAATATAACAACACACCATCTTATGAAGCTTAATTTGTGGCGAAAGAGACTCCTTCAATGGTCGTTAAGGTGGTGGAATTATGAGCGCTTCAATAATTTTTGGAACAATAGCTTATCGGATTTCATTATGATGAAAAATATATCTATTTTTCTCCACTGTTAGAAAAACGTTTTCCTTGTGCCACGATAGGCCAAGTATGATATCACAGTCCTACATGTCAACTATGATGAATACTGTTGGAATTCATCCATATTATGACTTATTTAAAATACTCCTAATCAATATAGGATAAGAAATAAATATTGATAATTATCTGAGATATTTTTAGTTCATATGGGATAAGGAATAAATCAAAGAGATAGATCCTAATCTATTTGAATCTATATTTATGAGAGATTTAGTCAAAATAGGGTTAGGATTAATGTCTCCCTCTCATGGCCTATAAATATATGAGATATTGGCTACATACAATATGAAAGAAAAATTAATTTAATCTCTCCACAAAATTCTCTCACTCTCGGGTTCGCTCTGGGGTACCATTAGAAACCCTAAAGATTTGGGCGGTGTGCTACAATCGACTCTGATAGCCGATTCGGAACAAGAAAGAACAACGTGTAAGAAATTGAGATAGATTATTGGCAGATCAAGGAGTTCATAAAATAAGACGAGATCAAATCCTGATATTCGTAACATATTTCGCAACGAAAGAAGTATGTGAAAATTTATGAGGTTTTTGCGTTTTGATTTGGCTATTAATTTTTTCCAACAGACAATTTCTTCTTTATATTTATCTTACATAGTAAGAATACAAGATTCACTATATTTCACTTCTGTAATAGTGTCTTCATAAGAAACGAAATAAGGAGAAAAAAGAATAGTATGAAGTAAAATCTAATTTCTCCACAAATTTTTTTGAAATAAGATCACGAGAAATCTGTTCAACAATTTTTACGCGACAAGAAGAAAAAGTAAGAGAAAAATCCATAATCGAAATATATAGAGGAATGATTTTCGATACATTTTAGAATCGGTTTTTGCTTCGATAGAGGATCTTTCGGCTCTGATAGAAAGTTTTTCATGTGAAATAGAAGATTTGTCCATTCTAATACCAAAAAAATATAGGCTAGATAAGAGTAAGCCGCAAATATTGTAGCGCAAAGGAAGAAAAGAGAAAGAGCAAAGGAAAAAAAAGAAGAAGAAGAGAGATAAGCCACACAGGCTTTATACATACTACATAGGCACTCAAAAATATCACACAGATCTAAAATAAATTTGTATTAATCAAAACTCTCCTCTTACAATAGGTATTAAGCCTATTTATAATAAACCAAACCTAATTTTAATTCTAAACAAATCCTGAAAATTTAAAAATTACATTAAAATAAATAAATATAATTTTTATTTAAAACTCTCAAATTTATATTTCTAATTTTAAAAACTTACTCCAAATGAAAAATTCTAAAAAAATAAAAAACAATAGGTATTACCTAACATTAGGTTTAGGATTCTCCCTCCAATGCAATTTTTGTGTAACCCGTAAAGATACCTATATACATGAATTTTTATGGCTAAATCCACATGGATGTACCACCTTTATTTGAGGGTGGTGGGACCCACTATTATTTTTAATTTTTTTATTCTTTTTATTTTAGAAAAACTATTTTCTTTCTCACAACCATTTTTTTCAACCCTCTTTCTCTCTTCCTTTTTTCCTCCCAACTCTTTTTTTTTTTTTTTAATCTCCTAACCAACAAAGGTGTCTCTCTCTCTTCCCTTACCTTACTTACAGAGCTGTTATAGATCTTTCAACGTATGATTTTAGATTTTCCTTTCTCTCCCCTTTTTTGTCGCTCACCACTCGGAGCCCTCCGACCCCCATTCGCTGCTCCTCATGCGTTCCTGACAAAAACGACTCATGATGCCATCACCAGCTATGCTATTCTCAACAATTATGGAATATCTATATTCCTATGTTCTTTTTTTTTTCATACTTTTTTTTAATTATCTACCTGTCGTATCGCGCAGATTATTTCACTAGTTAATCATCATTTGTGCATGCTATAGATTTAATGCAGGGCTTATATCCTCATTAATATACTAAATTTGTTAAGCTTGTTTTTTAGGATTGCAAAATTAGCATAAATTTTGTTGAGTTGGAATTTTGAACTGTTTAATACTGAGAGTTATTAAATACTATTAAGTAGAACAAAGATAAAAGAAAAGTATACAGAAATGTTAGCAATGTAGTTTTTTATTTTTTTGGTGGGATCGTAAAAAGTATATCTTAACTGGCTCAATACAATAAATCCAATATAATATTATATTATAAAAAATTAATTTTTTACCGTACTTTCTCACGGCATGTTGGTGCTAAAAATACTATAATTAAGAAAACTTACAATAAACCCATTCTATGAATGCCAAGTTAAACCAAAGACAGCGAAATGCAAAATAGGAAAAAAAATAAAAAAAAAAGAAGGTAAATCTCTAATAACTTCTTTGTGACCTAGCTAGCCAGTTTGCATTTATCATCCTACATTTCAACAAGTTATATTTTATTTTTCAATTTTAATTTTATTTTAGCTAAAATATTCCATTCTTGGAAAAGGCAGTATATTTTAGGAATGGTAGATTTGACAGATTTTGCGTTTTTGTAAAAATTGTACAGATTTACTCCGAATTTTTTTTAAAATTGGTCAAAATATTCTTAATTTTTTTTCTTTTCTTTTTTCTCAAGTAATTTTAAATAGTATAATTTAGTCTCAAAGAATACAACTTAGTATCAAATATTATACTTTTATCTCAAACAGTACAACTTTTTTTTTCTTCTTTTTTTATTTTTTTCCTAATTTTTATTTTTTCTGTAGCGGCCGTAGTGAGTGGCGGCCTTCCCAGGAGTAGGGATGTCAATAGGTATGGATATCTGAAATATAATCCGAACCCGAACTTAAATGAAACGAATATTTCCGATGCTAAATGGATACGGATTTGGATATGGATATCAAAAATAAAAATCCAACGGATGTGAATTCGGATATAAATTTTGACTGTACCCGACTCGAACTCGAACTCGAACCCGACCCGAACCTGAATTTATTTTGTATTATATATATATATATATATATATATATATAATTATACTATAATATAAGTTATATAATTTGAGTTATTATTTAAATTTTGTAAATTTAAAAATTTAGATTTAATATAATATATTTGAAAATATTGAAAAAAGAAATAATCGTTTCGGTTTAAATTTTCGGTTTGGGTTCGGATTCGATTTCAAATTTTTTGTTGGGTTCGGTTGGATATGAATTTTAAAATAATGGTTCGGGTTTCGGGTTTGGAGTCGGGTTCGGATTCGGATTTTTGAAAATCCGTCCCGGATCCGATTCGTTGGCATCTCTACCCAGGAGCGAAAAAAAGTACTTTTCTCTTTTTTTTCTTTTTATTATTAATGTGGTAAGTAAAATATTACACCCATTTTATTTCAAAATTATTAATATTTTACTTATTACACTAAACTTTTATTTTTATTAAAAATTATTTAAATTTTCATTAATTTTAAAACAGAAGGTATAAAATTTACATTTGCTTCGTATGTACGAGAAATATTTTTTATTAAACAAATGATGCTGATATATATGCAGTACAAAGTGGGCTTGACAACTGGTCTGAAACATGTTGTCATGTTGACAAGCTGTCCCGAGACTCCTTTATTTGTGCCTAAATATGTTCCCCTCCATTTTATTTTTTTTTTATTTTTGGGAGTTACTGATTTAATTAAATTTTATTTGGCAGTATTTTATTTGTTATATTCAAAAAAAAATTTGGCGGTAAAAGATTAAAAAATTGAATTGGTTTCATCTGCTTCTTTGATTTTTTTTTTTCAATTTTTTCAATTTTATATTATAAGACCGACCGTCCCTAGAACAAGTAGCAAAGTGCTTGACGGTTGGTACTCGAGACCCAAGTTTGAATCTTAGTTGATTCATATTTTCAGCTAAGTTTATTTCTAAATAAAATAAACGAAACTGATAGCGTGTTACCTATCTCTCAAAAAAAAAAAAAATATTTATATTATAAAACTATAATTGCAACTCGAATTTTAAATTTTTAAGTATCAAAGAGAAAATATTATAAGAGTTTTTTAAATTGCTGTTTTTAACCACCACACCATCAAATTTTTTATAATGCATTTAACTCAAATAACAATTCTATTATTTCTTTTACATAGAAATAACAATTTTAGTTGATCAAAAGATTTTAGGGTTAAATAAATACTGGTTCCTATAAATATAGTGAATTGTAAATATATTTCTATAAAGTTCAACTTTCATATATTATTTTTATAAAAATTCTAATGTATTCAAATATATCTTTCTAGTTATTACCTTTATAGATTTGTTTATATTTTAAGTTAAATGTCAAATTTGTTATTACAAATATATCCATCCAAAAACCGCAACAGTATAATATAAGAGGGGTAAAATGTTAAGTTATCTTATAAACTAATTAGAATTAAGTATTTAACCTACGGTTGACTAAAATTTTCTAACGGATTCTAACGGCAGAGATATATTTGAAAACATTAGAACTTTTACAGGAATAATATATAAAAATTAAACTTTGTAAAAATAGTTTTGTAATTTATTATAGGAAAAACTTCAAATACCCCCTTTGGAGTTTCACTTTTTCTCACTTTAGTACCCTGTGGTTTAAAATGTATCAAGTTAGTATTCAGTGGTTTTGCACTTTTTTACTTTAGTACCCTGTGGTTTAAAGTGTATCAAGTTAGTACCATGTGGTTTCGCACTTTCTCACTTTAGTACCCTGTGGTTTAAAAACCATAGGGTACTAACATGATACAAAAATAAAACCACAGAGTACTAATATGATACACTTTAAATCACAGGATACTAAAGTGAGAAAGTGTGAAACCATATGATACTAATTTGATACACTTTAAATCACATGGTATTCAAATAAAAAAGTATGAAACCACAGGAGGGTTTTTAAAGTTTTCCCTTTACTATACTTATAAGAATATGTATAACATTAAGCTAAAATTTTAACATGATGTCAGGTTTTATTCCAGAGCCATGCTTCTCCCCAGAAGTCAAAAAAACAAGACAAAAAACGAAAGAAGAGAAAAAGAAGGGTTAATTACACTAATGGTCCCTAACCATTACATGATTTTTCAATTTGGTCCCCAACCTTTTTTTTTTGCAATCAAGTCCCTAATCTTTTAATTTTATTTCAATTAAGTCCCAACCGTTAGATAGCCGATAAAATTAACGAAAAATGCCACGTCAGCTCCACGTCAGCGCCACGGTGGCGCTGTGTCAGCGGATTGCAAAAAAAAAAAAGGTTGGAGACCAAATTGAAAAATGGTGCAAAGGTTGAGGACCAATGATATAATTAATCCATTAAATTTATAAATTAAAAAAAAATTAATTTAAGATTTAAATTTTAAATTTAAATTTTGATTTTGAATTCAAATTTAAATTGGAATTCAAATTTCAATTTTGTATTTAATTTTAAATTTTAAATTTTAAATTCAAATTCACATTTGGAATTCTAAATTCTAATTTAATTTCAAACTTCGATTTGAAATTTCAAATTCAAAATGTGAATTTGAATTCGAAGTTTAAATTCAAATTTAGAATTGAAATCAAATCTTAAATTCAAATTTAAATTTTAAATTCAAATTTAAAATTTAAAATCAAAATTTTGAATATGATTTTAAATTTAAATTTCTGTTTCAAAACTTTCATTTTAGATGTAAATTGAAATATCAAAATCAAAATATAAATTTTAAGTTTGAATTCAAAATTTAAATTTAAAATTTGAATTTCAATTCAAAATTTTAATTCAGTTTTAAATTCAAATTTAAAATTCTAATTTCTCGTTAGTTTAAAATTTTAATTTTAATATTATTTTTGAATTTAAATTTAAAATTTTTGAATTTTTTTTAGGGACTAAAATGAAAAATGTGCAAAGTTTAGGGACCTAATCGACATGCAAAAGATTGCCACATAGGCGCTGACGTGGCGAATCTGTTAATTTTAACGATTTTTTTAACGGTTGGGACCTAATTGTAATAAAATTAAGAAATTAGGGACTCAATTGAAAAAAAAAAAGTTGAGGATTCAAGTAAAAATTGGTGGAAAGGTTGGGGACTATTGGTGTAATTAATCCGAAAAAGAAAATCAAAAGCTGGAATCAACCAAAAGATAATAAAAATAAGCTAAATAAAAGCCTAGAATCAACCAAAAGATAATAAAAATAAGCTAAATAAAAGCCTATAAAACTGGGCAACTTTTTACCATCCATACATTTTTACCTATTCCTTTTTTCTTTTCTTTTCTTTTTTTTTTTTGCCTTTTAAGTATTGATGATGAAAAGGTCAAAAAAAANAGAAAAAAAAAAAAAAAAGCCCCTTTCACTTTTGCAGTGCATGATGTTGCCCAACTTTTTCTCAGAGCAAAAGCAATAACTCGGATTAAATAATAAACAATAATTATGGCTTCCACCCTCCCACCTTTAATTTAATTTAATTTAATTTAATTCCCAACTTTTGAGAGCGGCGCCGCCTGTTGTTGTAGCCCAAATATAATAATAATAATATAATAATTATCAGAGAAATTAAAAAAAAGATAAAAAAAAAGTGTTATCTGAAAAAGTAATGGCAGTTGTTAAAGCTGTCCAAAATATCCGAATCCGATCGGACCCGAACTGGACCCGATAAAAAATGGATAGTATACGGGTGAAAGAAAAACCCATTAAAGATTCCGGTATGGGTCCGGATATTTTATACCCATACCCGATTTGGATCTGATCCGAACCCAACTTTTAAATGGGTAGGATCCGGAATAGTTTTTAAATCCGAACCTGCTAAAATATCCGATAGTAAATAAAAAAATTGTGAACTTTTAAAGTTGAGGGATTAATTTTAATAGGACTTATAGACGAGAGATCTCTAAGTATTTTCATCCAAGGAAAACACTGAAACCCTAGCCACTCTTTTACTATTTTCTTTTTTCTAATTTTCTTACTCTTTGTTTTTAACTCTTTATTTTTTTTTGTTTTATTTCCACCTAAGATTTTTTATAAAACAATATTTCCATCGTCGTCATCATAAGCGATATTAATCTTTTACGGGTGTGGTACAAGTGAGTTTTTTTTTTCCAAATCTATTCTCCAATCATAGTCGACAATCTATTTTTTTTAATGAATATTCTATTTAGTAAATTTTCTGATTCATCTTTATTTTTTCCTTTTTTTTTTGAATATTAGTATATAATATTAGTAATTACTACAACTTATATTTTCTTTATCTGTAATATGGTATCATAATTTTTTAATTTTTGTATGTTTACATATAAAATTATTTTAAATTTTAAACTTTTAATCAGTAAATATAATGGCCGAAACAAATTTTGCCCAAACAATTTAATAAAGTATATAAAAACATATAAATATACAGGTACCCGTACCCGACCTGTATCCGGTTTTGAACGGATAGTATACGGATAGTCATTATCGAGATCCGCTCAGATAGACCCGATGGATATATTAGTAACTTAAGTATCCAGATCCGGATTCGATCCGAAGTTAAATGGGTAGGGTATATTTTTTTTTTTCTAACCATTTTTTTTTAGGGTACGGGTACAGTATATCAACTATCCAGACCCGATCCGGTCCACGGACATCTTTAGTAGTTGTACGTGCAAAAGTAAATTTATATCGGTATATTTCGAAAAAAAAAAGTATATTTTTGCATCTTTTCATATTAAAAATTAATACTGGTTTAAAAATATGTTCGAGGGATAACTATCTACATATCTTTAAAAACTTTAAAATATCTTTATTTTATTATTTTAAAATATTTGTAAAGTCACCATCCGTTAAATTAATTTGAGTTAAATGTGAGTTAAATATCTATTAGAGTTAAAAAAAATCAAAATAAATCTTTTGCCGTTAACTTAGGGGCAAATGAAAAATATTGGTGATTATAGAAGAGCATATTTGGAAAGATCAAAAATCTAAATATTTTTTGTGTCCCTAACTCAAGGGCAAATAAAAAAAGTTTGTTACAATAGAAGAGTATATTTGAAAAGCAAAATAATAATTTCATAAAGATAATAATAAATATTGCTAATAGTTTATTAACAATATTGGAAATAGATTGGAACGTAAAAAAAATATTTTCAATATTAGCATTCTAAGATGGGTAATTAGAAAGATAGAGCAATTGCCTCTTTTTTTTAAATGCTAAAATTTTAATAAAATTGAAAATTTTTGGATAATGTGATGTAATAATATTTACACTTCCTATTTGGATGTACACGATACATTTTTCATATAAATTTTAGAGTAAATTGCATATTTAGTTCTCATCAAATTATAATGCGGGTGATGTTTTGGTTCTTAAAATTTAACATATTATAATTTTTAGTTTGAATTTTTAGAATTATTATAATAAAGACTTATAACGAAGTTTAATTGACTAAATATGATCTACCGTTAATATAAAAATAATATATTAGTTTAAGGACCATGCGCGCAATTTATCCTAAATTTTATATTTTTTAAAAAAATTAATTTTCCTATACTAATCACACTGTATTATTATTTTGTTAAGATTAAAATTTTTTAGATAAATTTTATAAATTATTTAAATTATTATTTTAAATTTTTTAGATTAAAAAATTAATTTTTCTATACTAATCACACTGTTTGGTTCGAGAATAAACAAAAATTAATTATTACAGGGATATGTACAAGTATGAGAATAAGAAAAATAGCGTTTGGATGAAAATTAGATTATTCCCGAGGATAAGAAAAATAAAAAATAAAGATATTCGTGAGAATAATTATACCAGCTTATTTTAATTATTCAAAAATTATTATTTTTAAATAAAAAATTAACGTTTGGATATAGGATTATTTCACCCCTTATTTTCAATTGAAACGGTGCCTTATTAAACAGTAGAAAATATTATTTCTTTTTGTAAAAGGGGCGTAAATTTTTAAAAAAAATAATTTTTTAATTGGAAAAATGGTGATGAGAGGGAAAAGGTCAGGCCGGGGCATGCGTGGAATAATGAGAAGGACCGCGGGCAGAGGAGAGATTCCTGTAGACCCCCCTCTGCTCGACAAC
The DNA here is from genome assembly GCF_001540865.1 of Ananas comosus. NCBI lineage: Eukaryota > Viridiplantae > Streptophyta > Magnoliopsida > Poales > Bromeliaceae > Ananas > Ananas comosus. The sequence continues at coordinate 4,015,065 of NC_033633.1, read as the reverse complement.
TGCCTCGTACCGCCCGCACTCCGTCATCATATGGTCTCTCACAATTAAAGAAAAAAAAAATTAAAAATTAAAAATACTCCTCCCAGTAACTGTCAATCTATTACAAATAGGAAAGTGCTGCCCGGCTGTCTGTCGATTTGGTTCGTTGTTGTTAGGCAATTAGTTGGTTAGGAAAAATTCTAGAATACACCGGATATATTAATGACGTGGCATAATAAATTAATTAAATATTTTTTTTAAAGATATATGTTTCATCATGATTATAAAAAAATATTTGTATTATACTTTTGTTTGAAAAGAAGAAATGTGATTGACTTGTTATCGATGATATAGTGCAAGTGTGACAATGTAAAATCCCTCGTTTGTAAGGAGCTCGAAATTGATCGTACCGTTTGTTTTGGAAATAAGTAAGAATTAACTATTACAGGGATAGGTACAAGTATGAGGATAAGCAAAATAGCGTTTGGATGAAAATTGAATTGTTTCCGAGGATAAGAAAAATAACGTTTGGATAGATAATATGGAATAAAAAAAATAGTAGGTAGTTATATATAAAAAATGAAGATGTTGGTGGGGATAGTAATACCAGTTTATTTCAGGTATCCGAGAACTATTATTCTCGGATAAAAAATTTGCGTCTAAGTATAAAGGGGGATAAGGGGTTATCCCTCCCCTTATCCTCAATCCAAACACTGTCTTAAGGATTGAGTTGAACACGATCTGAAATCAACTAATTCGTGTTTGACTCGATAGAGCTAGCTTATATATATAGAGAGAGAGTGATAGAAAGTTTGATTACTATATTTTTATGAGTACGATCACCTTCGCATTTATAAGTTGTTTTCGATGATAGAGCTTCCGAATTGACGTTAAATATTATCTAGAGTATTTAAAATTTTTAGAAATCAAATTTTATAATTTTTTTTGACATTATTTATCTTTTGATCAAAAGATCTCAAAATTAATAATTTTTAACCGTTGGGATGAGATAGTAATTAGTTTAATGGTGTAAAAAAATCGAAATTGGTTGATTTTTTTATAAAAAATTCTGTTTTTATTTAGATAAAGATCAATAACTCTGATCTTAAATTGAACGATCCGATCATCCTTTTTAGGATGTTGTTCGATTTTGACCGTTCACTTTATACACGCTTGATGAACTTTATTATAATTTCAAAAAGTTACGAAATTTATTTTTTAAAAGTTTTAAAAACTCTAGATCATATTTAATGGAGTGGATCGTCGATTCGAAAGCTCCATCATACAAAAAAAATTATAAGTATAAGGAGAATTCTATACTCATAAAAGAATATAATAGCCCTACTCTCTCTCTCTTTCTCTCTCTCTCTCTCTCGTCGTCCTCTCTCTCTATATATATATATATATAATACTATATATTTATAGAAGTCCGGTACTTATACTTTTTATGAGTAGTCGCTCTGCGACTCAGACTATAAGTTAATTTTCGATGATAGAGCTTCCGAATCGACCGATCCACACCGTTAAACGTTATCCTAAGCAATTTAAAACGCCTAGATATCACAATTTTTATAATTTTGAATCATTTACCTTACGATCGAAAAGGTCAACAAAATTTGACGAATCTTTTTAACAGCGCGGTATGACAATTGTCTAGTTTTCAACGCGTGTTTAAAAAAATCGGAAATCGGTTTGAATTTTTGATAGAAACTTTCATTCACTACGTAGATAAACGATCAAGTATGATAACTCCGATCTTTAAATGATAGGATCCAAACATCGTTCGATTGTTTTGACCGGTCTTTTATATGCCGCTGATGAACTTTATTATGACATTTCGAAAAATTACCAATATCTTTTCTAACAACGTTTCGAAATACTCTATACATATTTAACGCGACTCGATCGATCGGATTTGGAAGCTTCATACATTTTGAAAACAACTTTCATGAGTATGAAGACTCTATACTCAATAAGAGTATAGTAAGCCCTATATATAAAGCACCAATCCCATTGGGTACTTTTTGGGAGTATTCTAGCTCTACTATATATACTATATATATTATCATATATTATATATATATATATTATATATCTATAGGTATATATATATATATAATATATATATATTACACGTGTATATAAATAATCTTAGAGTAGAGCTAGATATTTTTTTTTTTTTTTTTCCTCCCAAAAGTACATGGATGGCCGCTTTTGAGTTTTTAATCCTGTTGGATGAGAGAAATTATAGGATTGAGACGTGATGGATGGTAGCTGGTGGGTAAGGTGGAATAGTAATTTGATCAAAGCATTAATAATCAATGTAGTAGATCAAGGCTAGAAAACTTAGAAGCACCAAATGAGATGGTGTTCTAAGTATATCTAGCTCCAATTATCCAAATATATATATTATTATATAGGCTGGGGGCTACTATATCTTTATGAGTATAGAACATCTGTACTCATAAATTTTTAACCATTGATTGATTAGATGTTGTGGGTTAGGACTGATGGTGGATCCACTTAGAATAATAGTAGTCCTTCAGGTTTAAGTGGTTAGTTGGTGAATTAGTATCGATCTAATCGGATGGAATGATCATGGGAATAATCTAAGGCCGGAAAATCTATGAGTATAAGTTAGCCATACGTTATAAAAGTATAGTAAGCGGACTCTAATATATATATTATTATATATATATATAATATATATTAGAGGAGTGAGAGAGAGAGGAGAGAGAGGAGAGAGAGAGAAGAGAGGCTGGAACCGTTAGAGAGAGCACGGAGAGATAGGATTATCTCAGGGAGGGCGAGATGAGAGAGAAGAGAGTTCGGCTACTATACTCTTATAAGTATGATCGCCCTTGTACTCATAAGTTGTTTTCGATGATAGAGCTTCCAAATCGACGATCCACATGTTAAACATTATCTAGAGCATTAAAACTTCTAGAATTAATTTTCATAATTTTTTGACGATCATTTGCCTTTACGATCAAAAACTCACAAAATTGACAATTTTTTGAACAACCGTTATGGGATACTTGCTTGTTTAACGGTTGTAAATGAACGGAATTGGTTGAAATTTTGATAGAAATTTATTCACTACCTAGATAAAAGATCAATAACTCCGATCTTAAATTGAAGGTCGATCATCCATTTTTTAGGACGTCGTTCGATTTTGATAGTTCATTTTATGCCCGCTTGATGGACTTTATTATGATTTCGAAAATTACGAAATTTATTTTCTAAAAGTTTCAAATACTCTAGATCATATTTAACGAAGGATCGTCGATTCGGAAGCTCCATCATCGAAAACAACTTATGAGTACGAAGGCCCATACTCATAAGAGTATAGTAGCCCTACTCTCTCTCTTCCTCCTCCTCTCTCTCTCTCTCTCTCTCTCTCTCTCTCTCTCTCTATATATATATATATATATATATATATGGGTTAATTACACCAATGGCCCCTAACCTTTACACTATTTTTCAATTTGGTCCCCAATCTTTTTTTTTTTGCAATCAAGTTCCTAATCTCTTGATTTCATTTTAATTAAGTCCCAACCGTTAGATAGCTGTTAAAATTGACGAAAAATACCATGTCAGCACCATGTCAGTGCCACGGAGGCGTCATGTTAGCGCTACGGAGACGTCGTGTCAGCGCCATGGTGGCGCTGTGTCAACGGATTGCAAAAAAAAAAAAAGATTGGGGACCAAATTGAAAAACAGTGCAAAGTTTGGGGACCAATAGTGTAATTAACCATTAAATTTATAAATTAAAAAAAATTAATTTAAGATTTAAATTTTAAAATTTATCTTTGGATTCAAATTTAAATTGGAATTCAAATCCGATTTTGTATTTAATTTTAAATTTGACTTTTAATTCAAATTCGACATTTGGAATTCTAAATCTTAATTAATTTTTCAAACTGTCGATTTGAAATTTTAAATTCAAATGTGAATTTGAATTTAAAGTTTAAATTTCAATTTTTAGCATTGAAATCAGAATTTTAAATTCAAATTTAAATTTGAATTTCAAATTTAAAATTTAAAATCAAAATTTTGAATATGATTTTAAATTTAAATTCAGATTTTAAATTTAAATTTTGGTTTCAAAACTTCTATTTTAATTATAAAATGAAATATCAAAATTAAAATCAAAATTTTAAGTTTGAATTCAAAATTTAGATTCAATTAAAAATTTAAATTTAAAATTTGAATTTCAATTCAAAATTTTAATTCAGCTTTAAATTCAAATTGAAATTCAAAGTTCTAATTTCTCGTTAATTTAAAATTTTAATTTTAATATTATTTTTGAATTTTAATTTAAAATTTTGAATTTTTATTTTTACGGACTAAAATGAAAAAACGTGTGAAGTTTAGGGACCTAAATTAACATAGAAAAGGATGCCAAATATGCGCTGACGTGGCGATTCCGTTAATTTTAACAGTTTTCTTAACGATTGGGACGTAATTGTAATAAAATCAAGAGATTAGGGACTCAATTGTAAAAAAAAAAAAAGATTAGGGCCTGCGGTAGAGTCGTCCACTTGGGCTGCATACACCCTACCACTCGAGGCCTGCGGTCGCCGCTCACTCTGTCGCGGCACAGACGCCCTATACTCCTGACGGTAGCTCGGCGACGCTTCATAAGTTTGCTGAGGTGCTGGCGGAGCTGACGCTGTCGAAGGTGCTGGCGCTGCTGCTCAGGGACAAGCTGCCCTTATATGTCCTGACTGTCCACATCCATAACACCGGCCATCCCTCTGCTCACACTGTCGGGGCTAGTGTGGTCCCCCACAAAAGATGCACCGTGGAAGCCTCTGCTGCTGACGGAATCCCTCAGACCGCTGTCGCCCCGAAGACCCACGACCCTTAGAGCGCGATCGTAGAGGTCTCGGTGTCACGCCCGAGTACCAGCGGAAGCATAACCGGTACGTGCACAGACCCGCCATACACCTGCAGTATATAAGGCGTCTACAACCAAGCAAGTCGATAAGAAGAAGATCATAGAAAATTCTATCCCGATATCAGAGCAAAGTACCAGTCAACAATACTATCAACAATAGAGCAAAGGAGTATAGTCCAGAAATCTCAACCAAAAGATGAGTATCACAACTAAAGTATCGGATCCATACAGTAGATATACAGTACTGGGTATACAAAAAGTAGGTACAATGATAGTCTCTCTATACATAAGGACATCACCCTCGGCTGTAGCCCGAGTAACAAGGTGATCGACTAGCACGCTCCTAGTAGTGCCTAGCTAGGCGCGACTCCCTTGCCACGATCCCTAGTCTCTCCTGTAGATGGCTCTGCAAAAACAACCATAAAAAGGGCGTGAGAACTATTAACAATAGTTCCCAGTGGGTAAGCCGCCAGCCTCGGCGAATTACACCACTAGGCTCATGATGTACTAAATGAAAGTAAAAGCGATAATTGCATGATATTTATATATGCAATGCTAACAGGTGATGAGCATGTATTCAACATGTAATTATAATCTCTGCAGTAATGAATATAATGTGAACATAAGCACGATTATGTAAATACCTACTGTAACAGGTAAGCATTCATTACTGTCAAATATCATTTAGTACTTAATCTCATTTAGAGTTTTCTTTTCATTTATCAAGACCTACCCCAGGTAGTCAAGCTTGCCCCGCACCTAATGGCCCCATGGTAGTATACACTCCCCACGGCAATCCACTTCGGCACCCAATCCCGCACGGGCGAGCAACTGTCGCGTAGGCCAACTCCGGACTCGCATGGTAGGTCTGGGAACTCCTATACAACGCCCGGACACACTAACTGATAGTCCCGTCAACCGGTGTCAAGAACGGATACCGACTTAAACGAATATTGTTATCAATAGTTCGGTCATAAGTCTACCGTGGCAAACTTCGGGAAATACCATCTTTCACGTCTAGTGGTGAAGTAACCTCACTTCACCCACTCTCTAACCAAAACCCAGGTCTACATAATGTTCTCCGACTTCGATTTCAAGCTGAACGCGCTCTTGTAGATGACTGTCGGGTTTCAGCTGTTTTCTCAATACGCCTGTTTGCAGCCGCTCTTAATCTTAAAGTTCAACCACTAGTACATAAAGACTTCCAAAGTGGCTGTTTTCCTCAATTTTCCAAACCATAAGCTCCTTTCAACTCAGGAGCTAAATAACCTGGAATGCTCCATAACCTCGCCCATCCGGGGCATCGAATAGCTGAACGTAACGGCAGTTTAGATAGCCCTCATGTATTACACAAAGTACATAGATGTGATGCCTTCATACAAAAATTAGGTTGAGTGTAAAACCTCTCATGAGGTCACCTAAATGTTCTTCTAAACTCGAAGCTCCTCGTAGGTCATTCCTATAATCGAGCTCTCCACTTTGCCGAAGCTTTAGCGCTTTATGGAATGCATTTCTATGAAACCTTTTTAGTACTACTTGCTCTTCGGTGAACCCTTGACCTTTTACATTACGTTCTCGTAATAGGGATAGATAAGAGCTGCTTTAGGACTCCATTCACAAATGTTCAAAGCGCCTGCTTTGAGTAAAAATCCTCCCCACTGACATCATATGACTTGTATACATGTAACGCTTCAAGCTCATTTCCCTTATTATAAACCTTGGAAGGGTGTACAATATTTCTCAAATTTCAATAAATACTCATTCAGACTCTCACTAGCCTCACACCCTTCGCTCTTTGACGGAACATTAAAGCTTAACCCGGAAAAGACGTAACCACATGGCCATGTTCGTACTACGACATGGCCATGTCGTTCGTCGTCTCCGTCGTCGACGCACCGTTAGTCCGGTAAAACCAGAAAACCGTAGAATACGAATAGATGAACTAGGTCGTGCTGGGGTCCTCGAGACATCTTCAACGACCTCGAGTCTCGTTCGAAGAAGGGGAAGAAGGAGGAAGAGAGAGATCCCAAAAAGAGAGAGATGCGCCTTCAGCGGCAAAACGCGGCTAACGCGCAGGGCTAGTTGCCAATGACCAATCCACCTGAACCCCAGCCGAAAATTTTCCATTCACTTCACAAAAATCGACCCAAAAGTACAGATGACGACCCTCCGACGACTTATTTTCGACATCTCTTCAAATATCGAGTTAATGAGAGTTCAAACACCCAATCATAAGCAAAAACTGCGTAAAGTCAAAATAACGAAGGTCGACTCAAACTCTTCCTGAGGTCGTCGAACTTTCCTCAACAAATCGACACTAAATTGATGGAACCTAGTCCCAATTCGACGACGTTTCGATTTGTTTCTATTAATCAATTGATACTGTATTTAAGTCCTGGCACACATCAAATTAACTCATTCACTGCGTCGAACCTAACTTAAGAAGCGTCGTCCAAAAGCTCGGAGAAACTCGACTTGGACACGAGAACCTTCGACCAAATCCTCCTATAAATTGGTTCCCATTCAACTTTAAGGACAATCTTTGACTTAAACATTCTAAAGTCGGTATAATGGATCATTCCCTCGCAAAACTGCGGCAAAGCACAAACAAGCATCGTCCCAATATTAATTGGGAACCTAGCAAGAGTTGATTAGCCACTCTCGAAAACCTTCGAATTGACCTCCATTAACGGACTTGGTTTTGTTTCTTAATTCAGCGTTATATCAATGTTAACTCTTAAAGCGGCTTTAACCTCAACATCATTGGTACTACTGCGCTAAGAACGTAAATAAAAAAGTCGTCCTAACTCCGAAGCAACTCGAACTAAAACCCTGAGAACACCTAACTTAACCTCAGAACATAATCCACCCAAACTGGATTGGTCTCGTTCACTTCGAGGAGATACAAGATATACACTAATATCCTAACCAAATCGACACGCATGAACATTAATCAAACTCACTGACTCATGAACCTGGAACGATGATATTACTAACTACGTTAATTTTATCTTGGAGATATTTCATCTCTTATGAGTACGTATGTTCATGAGTACGTATTTGTATAAGAACAAATCAAGTCACCTTGGTAGTTCTCTATTGAATGTATACGAGATAGTTCATCTCTTATTACTATAAGAACACTGAAATAAATGAAATTTCATCTCTTGTTGTTATACTAAATACGGATACAACTATCACGGTACTATCACTTTTCTAAGATTACGGTATCCACTTAAATCGTAACAAGAACGTACAAATAAATAGATCACCTATGATCAACAATGGTTATCAATAATATAACTCTAAGGCTAGTTTTCTAGCTCTCACTCTTGTGACATTTAACTTTTCACTACTGACTCTGTATAACCCGATAACAAAACGAACGACGGTAACACGAGTAAGCGTGTACGAACACTCCCAGCGAGGGATGTTCGGCCGTG
>NC_033633.1:3981957-4006715 GCF_001540865.1 Ananas comosus | reverse complement strand
TGATGTCACGTTGTCGGCCGCAAATGACCTCTGCAAAGTTAGTAATTGCACATCCCGATCAAACTCCTACTAGTCGGAGTTTTATAAGTACCCAATAAAGTACTATCGCTTAACAACAAGCCGCGACTAGACATCGCCTCTCACGAGCCTATCCTTATAGTCCAACCAGCCTAAGGTTTGCTAGGTCTACTAAGACTCAACCTATGCTCTGATACCGACTATAATCTGTCACACCCGAGTACCAGCGGAAGCATAACCGATACGTGCACAGACCCGCCATACACCTCAGTATATAAGGCGTCTACAACCAAGCAAGTCGATAAGAAAGAAGATCATAGAAAATTCTATCCGATATCAGAGCAAAGTACCAGTCAACAAGATACTATCAACAATAGAGCAAAGGAGTATAGTCCAGAATATCTCAACCAAAAGATAGTATCACAACTAAAGTATCGGATCCATACAGTAGATATACAGTACTGGGTATACAAAAAGTAGGTACAATGATTGTCTCTCATATACATAAGGACATCACCTCGCTGTTAGCCCGAGTAACAGTGATCGACTAGCACGCTCCTAGTAGTGCCTAGCTAGGCGCGACTCCCTTGCCACGATTCCTAGTCTCTCCTGTAGATGTGTCTGCAAAAAACAACCATAAAAAGGGCGTGTAGAAACTATTAACAATAGTTTCCCAGTGGGTAAGCGCCAGCCTCCGCGAATACACCACAGGCTCTGGATGTACTAAATGAAAGTTAAAAGCGATAATTTGCATGATATTTATATATGCAATGCTAACAGGTGATGAGCATGTATTCAACATGTAATTATAATCTCTGCAGTAATGAATATAATGTGAACATAAGCACGATTATGTAAATACCTACTGTAACAAGGTAAGCATTCATTACTGTCAAATATCATTTAGTACTTAATCTCATTTAGATTTTCTTTTCATTTATCAAGACCTACCCAGGTAGTCAAGCTTGCCCGCACCTAATGGCCCCATGTATATACATACTCCCACGGCAATTCCACTTCGGCACCCAATCGCCGCGGTGGAGCAACTGTCGCGTAGGCCAACTCCGGAGTGCGTGCGGTTGTAGGGAGTTACCCTCACAAGCATGTGCGAATGAGCACAATGGCAGCAAGCAAAACAATAGCCCAATATGTCTCAGTCATCACTTTTCAATTTACAGTGTTTCACTCTCGATCTTTTGATCGAATCCAATATAATAACTATTGGTAACAAACTAGTATCCACTAGATAAATAAAATGCAAGAACAATGCTAAATTCACCTATGGCATTAGAATCTTTTCACTATCATGGCACTATCAACATAGGCATAAATCATATTGTTGTTCTTACTTTAAAGTAAATAAAGTCACAAGAATATATTATTCTCTACTTGATAGAGCATATTGTAGTTATCTCTTGATGGTTCCACTGAACTAAACAAGAATATGTTTATGCATGAGTACTTGTATTGCATGAGATTCCTTTTATTTAGAGGTTCTATTTTAGTTGCATCAATCATTATAGTAGCAAGGTCCAAGTACTCAGTCACTCAACTAATTACAATACGCACAGACTAAACCAATCCATATAATCACATATAGAACATAGAGGAGGCTTCACTTGCTTCTGGTTAGGTCAAACCCACCTAATACAAGACTCCAATTCAATCCACAAGAGTCCCAAAATCAAGCTCAACGAAGCCTCAATCCTGCTGAAAAATAAATGCAAGAATCGCGTCATCATGGTTACTACAACTCCAATTTCGGCGAAATTCTCATTCAACTATATTGCCGACTTAATTCTTTGTTTTGGTTCAGGCGAATTACTTCAGTTAAGCTTCCAAAAGCTCTCACGCGATCAGCTGGACGATCCAGGTTAATTATAACCCTGCTGCGAACAAACACGAAACGCGCGTCCAAAACGCTCCCTTACTAAGTAATATGGCTGGATCTTTACAAATTCCGTTTCTAACAGAAATTTCAACTTACCCTTGGTTAAAATATCCTCCTAAACCAGCTTCAAGAGCACAGGTTCAGCTCAAAGAGGCTCGAAAACCTGCTACGAGATTCCATCCAAGCTGCGTCACTTAACTCAATTAAACTACACACGGTTCTGAATTTGTCATGTTAATAATTACCTTGTTTAGCTTTGCAGCAGCTTAACCTGATCCAAGGTAGTTAAATCACAGCTAAACAACTCCTTTCAAGTGCTGGAGTCCTTCTCAAACTCAGCTGAAGCAATAAAACTGAAATGCGTCAAAAACGAATATAACCCAACAAACTTGAGAGTAATTTGAGCTATAAACTTCTCTACAGCTTATTATTCAGCAGCCGCTGCCCCCCAGCAGTAGACATGAAAACCCAGCTAAAAACACTTCACTTACCTTTTAAAAGCCGACCCCAAGTCCACCTAACCAGCAACCGTTGATCGGGACGCGCAATCGGCGCAAAACGGCGACTTCCGCGTAGAGAGAGAAAAACCCTAGAGAGAGAAGGAGGAAGAAGGGGAAGAAGCTTGCTCTGAGCTCCAGCAACTTCTACAGAGCTCCTGGGGTCGTGCTGGATCAAGTAGATAAGCATAAGATGCCAAAAGACCAAAATGGCCTGATTGCCACGCAGCTGCTGCCTCTGCTGCTTGCTGTACCGGTACAGCATCATGCTTGTACCGGTACACCAATGCAGAAAAGGCCCAGTTCGAAATTACAAGGCACTTTCTCGCTTCCCACACTCCAATCACTCTCAGACTTACTCATAAATAACTTTAAACTCTTTATAACATGTGGGAAGGTTCCAAATATTATTCCTTTTACTCGAACTTCGCAATGTACATAAGTTCAGTGTACTACACTCGGCGGACGCCTGCCACTAGTCTGTCCGCCATCATCAGGGGCCGGGCGCTTTCTGTCCTGACTCTGCCCCGGTACCGGTGCCCGCTGGCGGACTGACACCTCTCCTCTCTCAACCCACAACGCCTGCTCAATCGACGAGTCCAAGGTCCTCAACCTCTGCGCCTGCACCAACTGGAGGATCTCAGGCCTCAAGCCTCCCTCATACAGGTATACCTTGTGGGCCTCATCTCTGGCTACAAATGGCACACAGTTCAGAAGCCGAGTAAACTCGCTAGTGTACTCCTGAACTGATCGCTCCCCCTGCTGTAGTTTTTTCAGGTCCTCTTCGAGTTTTTGCTTCACGCTAGTTGAAAAATACGCCTCGTACAGCATTCCGTAAAACTCGTCCTACTTTATCTATAGCGCCACCAACCCTCGAGTTTGTCTCATCCTCCTTCACCAGGAATGCGAATCGCTTGCCAAACAGTGCACAGATGTACCTGCTCCCGCTCCTGTATAAACAAGTCCTCGAATAACTTCTCCATCGCGCTCATCCAGCTCTCTACAATCCAGGGCTCCGTGCAACTGCCATCAAAGCGCGGCGGATCAAATCGACGGAAATGAGAGAGCCACTCTGTCATCCGTTCCTGCTCAGCCTCGGACATCTGCGACGCCTCTTCAGAAGATGCAACTGGCGCTACAGGAGCTGCCGCTGGTGGGGGTACAGCTGTGGTTGGTGCGGCGACTGGAGTAGTCAATGGTGGTGCCGGCTGCTCTGGTGCTCGAGGTGCTGTGCTCGTCGGCGGAGTAAATGTCTCGCACATCTTCTATAACAGTGCCCCATTCTGCCTGATCGCCTCAGTCAGGGCAGCTAACTGCTCTCTTAGATCGCGGGGTATACTCGGCCCTGCCTGCTCAGGCATCTCTGATGGCACGGCACGATCCCGCGTCGGCAGTCGACCTCGACGTCAATACATGGCTACCTGAAACCAAAAGAAGGGTCAGATATAGAACACAATGAACTCTCGACCCAATAAAGCAAAAGTCTAGAAGGCCATCCCTGTTTTTACTCAAAATTATGCCGTTTGCAGCCGACATAATTTTTCCTGGCCGAAACAGACACTCTTTCAGTAACTCACTCCACTCTAGGAAGAGTTAAAACAACTCAATCGTTGACTTCCGCGATAAATCACGCCTCTCACGTCTCAACTTCCTAAGGTTTGCCAAGCCTAAGGTTTGCTAGGTCCCAACGATCTAATACTAAGCTCTAATACCAATTTAATTTGTCACGCTCTAATTACCATGTTTCCCCGGGCACGTCAACAGACCCGCCATATACATAGGACTTTCTCCTGTATACGAAGCGATAGCTGTACCTGTAAACAAAAACAAGCTACCACCACAAGATAGAGAGCTACTAAACTGAAAATAGCATATATATAAAAACCTCGAGGGTTTCCTGTACATACAAAAAGTCCACTACACCCTCGCTCTAGCGAGTACCCCGACAACAACCATATGTACAAAAATATCCTAAAACTACATTTGGAAGGTACTCCTCTAGCACTGCAACCAGGGAAGGGATGGCTCTAACTCGCGATTCCCTTGCCTCCATCAGAATCCACAACACCAGCAGCCGCAGACGAAAGCTCTACAAAAAGAGGTCAACAACTGGGTGTGAGAACTACTGCAAAATAGAGTAGTCCTCAGTGGGTACCGTCACCGACCTCAACAGCTCACCCACTAAGTTTACAGAAAAGTGCGCAAGAGATAGTAAGGAAAGCTGAAAAATCCTACAGCTATATGCCACTATACTATCGCTAACCGACACTAGCTATCTATAGATGTAAACATACATCCTCTGCAACAACGACTACACTGACCTAAGGTCAAGGGACTGCCAACTGGCCCATCCGGCCTGTATCCAAGCTATACCGCACACCACCACCGGGGTGGCCGGTCCAAGAGCACCGTCCAAATAGGACTACTGCGACGACAACGCACGTAAAGCCTCACTCCGGAGCGGCACTCGCGGGCGCTACCCAAACCGAGTATGTAAGCGTGTCTCTACTGAGCTCAATCAGGCTCTCACGACTATAGTCAACGCAATGGGTCCAACAACCAACATTCACGTGCCCTTGGCACAATCTGATGCAAGATAAATAAATCTGAGTCCACCGTCAACCGCGACAGTACCCGACAACACAAAACAGTCTAACATACTACTACAAGACAGCTCGGCATCCCAGCACGAGCATAAACTCACCTTACACTAATCTGGGTATCCACCTCGCACTAACAGCGGTGATACAAAATTATAACAGCTCCTACAGCTAAATCTGATAGTCTTTCAGAAAATGACAGTGTAAGATTTAAAGGTTTTCTCCTAAGTCAATTCCAAGTCCAACATATAGAACAAGTCTAGCATATAAAGCTCCAACTCAGATTTCATAAAAACTATGCAAATCAATGAATCGAGCCACTAACATGCTCCTACACATGATACATATACATGTTGACAGAAATCTTGGTTTAGGAGGAAATCCGACGATTTCGGTAAACTTCAACCCACCTCGAAAAGCTATCCAACAACGGCGAGAAGTCGAAAGAAGGAAATCCACGCGCTCGCCCGGCCTCCCAACGATGCAACCGCGACGCCCACAGGCTTGAACGGCCCTCTGGATCGAGTTGACAACCTCCTCGAGCTCGAGCCGTGATCTCTACGACATACGAGTCCACCAACTAGAGAGAGAGAGGGAACGGAGAAGAAGAACCGGCTCAAAACTCTCTCTCTGTGAACTCTCCAAACACATATATAGGCTAAGGGGTGGTTGGGTTGAACGCCGAATCCAACGGACCAAAATACCCCTTACCTACTCCAACATATCGCTGGAGTACCGGTACCCAATTTGGTTACCGGTACTCGGCCTCTCAACCCGCAAGCTCGCGTATAAGGTATCGGTACTCGCCCGATGCAGTACCGGGACCCAGCATCACCTTGGCGCAACCCGAGAGCATCAGTTCTGGAATGCCACTGGGGTACCGATACTCCTCTCCCTGGTACCAGTACTAAACACTGAAATCCTGCACTTTACGGATTTGAGGTCAGAACTCTACTCTAGCCTCGCGTTGAGTCCGTTTTGCATCCATTTCGCGTCAAAACGACTCCGACTTGTCCCGACATTTTCCAGATGTATCGACAAGCCACAAATGCTGAAATCCCACAGGAAAACAAACACTAGGGACACTACACTATCGCTGTAATTAACCCTATATATATATAATTGAGCCAGAATACTCTCAAAAGTACCAACCCCTTGGTGCTTTTGAGTTTCTAGCCCTTGGATCTACTTCTTGATTACTAATAACCTTTGGATCAAACACTATTCCACCTACCACTACCTACCACCACCTACCACCATCATCTCAACCCTACATCTCTCTATCCAATGGCTAAAAACCCAAAACCACCAACCCCTTGGTACTTTTGAGAGTATTCTAGCTCAACTCTCTCTCCCTCTCTCTCTCTCTCTCTCTCTCTCTCTCTATATATATATATATATATATATATATATATATATATGTATGTATAGTTCAACTAGGGTGTTTTCAATAATACCAAACATTTTATGCTATCAAGTTTTCCACCGTTACATTACCCATTTGACCATTTTAATTCGTTAGATCATACTACTGACCTAACCACCCACTCAAACCTAGGTGGCCAATCCTAGGAGAACCACTCAACCCTAAGAGGGACCACTATCATCCCAACTATACAATACTTGATCCAAAGGCCAAAAAGTCGTAAGTATTAACTCTCTTGTACTTTCAAAAGTATAGTAGCTCTACACACACACACATATATATAGAAAAAGAGAGAGAGGGAGAGAGAGAGGTTGGAATACTATTAATATTAGTTGAGCCATTTTACTAGTAAGCTTATAACCCTTAGATGAAAAATTATAGGATTGAAATGATAGTGGTCTATAGGGTTAGTGCTCCCCCTAAGGTTTAGTGGTAGTTGGTGAGATAATATTGAATCAAGGGTGAAAAAAATGAAAAGAGAGTATATCTAACGGCTAAAAACTGATTAGTATCCACAGTTGAATACTATTACTACTAGTATTTTGCGTTTGGGTGGGTAGATTTTCATCGCAATTTGATGATCATGAAATTTGATTCTCTTGAAGCCACACACGCGACCAACTTCTATAGGTATCAATACAAGATTGCTAATCTAATCAAAATTCTCACCGGGTGCTAACTCACTTGCAGAGAAGGTCTTTCTGTTAAAAGATTGGAGAGAACAAAGGAGAGGAGGAGAGGGGGAGTATTCCATCTCAACTCTCTCTCTCTCTCTCTCTCTCTCTGTCTATATATATATTTATATAGAGAGAGACGGGCTAGAATATTATCCGTAGCAAATGGACTCTATTGCTATTAGTATTTTTGATGATAGAGCTTCTAAATTGACGTTCGATATTGTTGAATATGATCTACACCATTTGAAGTATTTAGAAACTAAATCTCATACTTTTCCAAAGTTGTTCTCTTGCGCATCAAGTAAATGTAAAAATAAACGGCTGAAAATAAATATCCTTAAAATATTAACGATATATTTTTATATTCAAGATTAAGGGTACAGATCTTATTTTAAATAGTTTAAATAATTTTGCAACATAAATTTAACTAATTTGGATTCTTTTATATTGTTAAACGTGCAAACACCCTATTCGAAAGCTCTATCAAAATGGTAAAGATACTTTAAATGATCTAGATAATATTCAACAATGTCGATCATTGATTTGGAAGTTCTATCATTGAAAATAAATCAGTAGCAATGGAGTTCATTTGCTATCGATAGTATTCTATTTCAACTCTTTCTCTCTATTGTCTGACTGTGGATAATATTTAGTTTTTAGCTATCAAATCTATTTATTTGATTATTTTCACCCTTAAATCAATACTATTCCACCAAATACATATAAACTGATAGGGCCACTATAAACCCTAGAAACTACTATCATCATAACCTTACAATTTATTATACAAGAGTTATAAACTAAGCAATACAAAGGCGCAAATACTATTATTAGTATTCCAACCCATCTCTCTCTCTCTCTCTCTCTCTCTCTCTCTCTCTCTCTCTCTCTCTATATATATATATATATATATATATGTATGTATTACAAATTTCTACTATTTGAATTTTAGGCAAAACCAAATATAAAATGACCTATATTTTGTGAATTTTATATTATTAAGATTCTAATTTTCGAAATAGAGCTGATAATCTAACTTGCTGTTCACGAGCTAGCTCATTAATAAACAAGTTGAACACTAGCTAAATTTTTCAGCTTTATTTTGTCACATTCTGGGTCACAACAAAAGCCTTCGGGAGCATCAACAGATCTAATGGATACAGGAGGCGCACCCCGTACACCCGAAGTGCGCAACAAACCTGTCAGGGTACCTAAAGTCCACAACTAAGGAGGTATCAGAGTTTATGAATTAAACAACATGTACTATAGCAGCATGTATGTAAATCCACTAACTAATGACATCCACATCAAATGTACATGACGTCTCCAATAACCAAAATGTAAATACAAGTCCCTCAGACCTTGCCAGTACATAGTATACATTGTTGCTATACATAAAACTACCCACGAGTCATTCTCTAGTGGTTGCCATCCGAGTAGGAGATGCTAACTAGCAAGCTATTTTCTTATCTTGATCTGCATTTGTCACTGGTATTGAATGTTTTGAAAAAGAAATAACAAGGAAGGGCATGCAAACTATAATCAATAATTTTTTGTGGGTACATCGACGACAGCGACGACCTACATTACTATGTCTATTATAGACAAGAATAGTAAATAAGAAGTAAAAGAATGAGTAACTTAATTAGCATAATATGAACTAAAAATAGAACACTATCACGCCTCTTAATTAGTATTAACACAGTAAAACAATGAATAGTAATAGGATCTTTAAATAAATCAATGTGGAGGTAACAGAAAACATGTGTCAATGTCAAATAGAATCGGGCAATAATATAGGACCCAATCGTCATGACTATCTCATATGTCCGGTCAAGTTTGTGCCTGCCTACTAACCGAACCACACTCCCATAAGTGCCCCATCAACACGTAAGCTGCCTAGCACATCTAATCAACTTGCCTCCAAAGTGGCACTCGTGGGGAGCGACCCTACCGAGCATTAGGGGTGGAAACGAGCCGAGCTCGAGCGAGCTTATGTCAGCTCAAATTCGGCTTGAAATTAATTTCGAGCCTAAATCTAGGCTCAAGCTCGGCTTGAAATGAATTTCGAGCCTTTTATTTTGTTCAAGCTCGGCTCATTTAATTTCGAGTCGAGCTCGAGCGAGCCGAATATCGAGCCGAACGCGAGTCGAACGCGAGCCGGCTCGCTCGTTTGCCAGCCCTACCGAGCATCATATATCACTACCTATTCTGTCAAGCTCATTATGGCCTCGCAAGCTGTGGTTAATGAGATGATCAAAAAGATCATATTAGCCAATATCCTCTCATATAGTCAATATCTCAAATATTAGTCCCATAAGTTTTCAGTATATTTCCTAGTCTTACAGTTGCAACGGTATCAAAGTGACAATGATAAATAATAAGAATAATGATTCTTTGTATACAAATATCATCAGGATGACAACATCAACTATCAAATATCATAATGTCATCCATATGTAATCAGCCATGTTCGGCGACATGGAACCTACCTAAATAGCCACAATCAATGGAAAATCGAGGAGGAAGAAATTCAACACCAGAATCTCACAAAAGTCTCAACAAAATCACCTCCTAAAAGCATAATTTACTAAAATAATCTACCGAAAAATTATGGTTATCGGAATCCCAATTCAAATGGGTTAATCTAACAGATGTGCGGTTAGGATGATGTGGGCCCACTAGGGTTGAATGGGTGGTTGGTTTAATAGTATAATCTAACGGATAAAAATAATCAAAGGGGTTAATCTAACGGCAGAAAACTTGATAGCACCAAGTGCTTGATGCTATCAATAGCATAGCAGCCGGACTCAATATATATATATATAGAGAGAGAGAGAGAGAGTGTGTGTGTGTTGAGCTAGAATATATATATATATATATATATATATATATATATATATATATAGAGAGAGAGAGAGAGAGAGAGAGTTGAATTAGAATACTTGTAAAAGTATCATAGCTCAACTCAACTCTATATATATATATATATATATATATATATATATATGCTAGTGCTACTATACTCTTATGAGTATAGACCTCTTTATACTCATAAATTTTCAGCTGTTGGGTGAAGAGATATGCGATTAGGATGATAGTGGTCTCCAATTAGGATAATAATGGTCCCCTAGGGTTGAGTAGGCGATTGATTGAATAGTATGATCTAACAGATGAAAATAATCAAAGAGGTAAATTTAGCGACCGAAAACTTATAGGTGTAAAGAAATCTATACTCATAAGGAGTATAGTAGCCGGACTCTCTCTCTCTCTCTATATATATATAGGCTAGGGCTACTATACTCTTAATTATGAGTATAGAGCATTTCGTACTGATAAGTTATTTTCAATGATGAAACTTCCGAATCAACGATCTACTCCGTTAAATATGATTTAGAATATTTGAAACTTTTAGAAAATAAATTTCGTAATTTTTCGAAATCATAATAAAGTTCATCAAGCGGGTATAAAATGAACGGTCAAAATCGAACGATGTTCGGATCCTTCAATTTAAGATCAGAGTTATATATTGATCTTTATCTATGTAGTGAATAGAAATTTCTATCAAAAATTCAACCGATTTCGATTCTTTTACACCGTTAAACTAGCAAATATCCCAGACCGGCTGTTAAAAATTATCAATTTTGTGACCTTTTGATCGTAAGGTAAATGATGTCGAAAAATTATAAAATTTGATATCTAGACGTTTTAAATGCTCTAGATAACGTTTAACGGTATGGATCGTCGATTCTGAAGTTCTATCATCGAAAACAAATTATAAGTACGAGGGCGATTGTACCCATAAGAGTATAGTAGTCGGACTCTCTCTCTCTCTATATATATAATATAACAATTACGCCAAGTCCGTAAAATTATGAAAATTCCATTTTCAGCCAAAGTCCGATGTTTCAGGTGCCCGATTCCTTATTCCGGGCGTCCGATCCCTCATGTTCGAGCTACTTTAGATGTCCCTTCTTGGACCTGGGCGTCCGGAACTATCGTAGGAGTGTTTGAATTCATTTTCGAGCACCTGGTCCTGTGTTCGAAAACTTAGCGACTCAATATGATTAGTCAGCATGCTGATCTCGCTAGCTTATCAACTTAATCAACCCACAACTTTACTTTTTCGTGCTGCTATAGCAAAATAGGGCATCCAAATCCAGGGCCCTAACCAGAACCGAATGCTCAGACCGCAACTTAATTCGTCAATTTGCCAAACTCTAATATATTATAATTTTAACGAGCTAGCTCATGTTTGACTCGTTTAATAAACGAGCGAACACGAGTCCGCCCCAACTCGCTCGTGTTGGGCTCGTTGGCAGCCGTAGCTGTAGGTGTACAAATTATATCATTGATTTAAAATTTGATACATTCACTTTGAAGTATTAATAGATTTTTTTTTTTTTTTTTTGACAAAACAAGTAGATTAAATATGGCCACAAACCCCACTCGTTGCAAACTTTATGCCTATACTGTTATACCTAGGGTGTATTGGTAGCATTGCAAATTTTACATCTTTATTAAGGTACGGATACAGTATATCAACTATCTAGATCCGACCCGATTCACAGACATCTTTAATAAGGCAGTAAGATTACACTCTTATATAAGCTGTACATGTAGCATTTTTTAGTAGTTACACCATAGTGAATATATTTATTGGTAATGGCTAATATATTTATTAAATTTAACAAAAAATTTAAGAAAATTATCTAAAATAATCTTTAAAAAAAGTTGAGAAGGTTCCAGGGGCCTAAATCAAAATAAAAGTACTACCCGTACGCCCCAATATAGGATTTAAATTTTATACCCCTTGATCTCGTAGTTTAAAATTTTTTAAAAATTTCTAATATTAATAAAAAAAAAGATAATGAGTAAATTTTAATTTTGAAAGACTGAAATGTAAATCTTACACCTTTCAGGTAGCCTTGCTCAAATCACAATGACCGGTGGCAATACCTAATTATTAACCTGAGTGTGTCTCAGTACATTTTTATTCTCCTTTCGTTGCAAATTTTGAATAATAGTGAGGGTTTATATGAAAAGCGCTCTTAGCAAATGTCATGAGGGAATTCTTGGAAACATTATATTAGCATTTTTCTAATAGCTTTTACAGGAGAAGCAGCAACATCAAATTGAAACTCCTGATATTAGTGTTTAGAATATATTATTTTATTTTTCCAACGCAACAAAAGTTTTAGACTTTTTTTTATTTATGATCAAAATCAGCATATAAATGAATTGAAAAAATAATACTGTTTGAAGATAAAATACTGTTGGTAGAAAAAAAATAATATTGTTTGTGAAGAGTTGTTTAAATTATACTAGCCTTAAAACCTTTCAAGTTAGGTATGATGCTATTAATAACAGGAAGGTTTGATTCTGTAGAGTCACTTTGGGTGATCGAACATGCGATTATATGATCAACCTCGTTAAATATGATTGAGGAGCTCAAAATTTTTACAAACTGAGTTTCAAGAACTTTTTAAAAATATTTGTCTTTTAATCAAAGAGTCTCAAGATTAATAATTTGTTAGAAAATATTTTAAGTTGTTGGTCTTGAGATGAAGTTAAAAAATATTCTATCCTCTAGTTTTGTAAGATTGTTCAATTTAAACTATTCATTTGCGGTCTAGAATAGGTTCTTATTCGAGAATCATCAACTGAGTGTTTAAGAAACAAAAAACTTTTGCAGTTTTTGTTGGATGCTAAAGTGAACATCTCAGCTAAAATCAAACACACTATTTCAAAAAACTTGTGCTTCTACTATTGTTCCTGCCACAGCTACTATTATAGATTCGAACTCTAAATCAAAATATCATAATTAAATCTTAAACTCTGAATCCTAAAATTCTCCACGCGTATATGCCAGCACATCTATCTATTTCTCTACATTAAAGGAGGGTTTGGGGGGACCTTGGAGTGACACGTGTCCCCCCAAACCCCCCTTTACTCTCTCTCCCTCTCTCTCTCTCTCTCTCTCTCTCTATATATATATATATATATATATTTCTAGTCCGGCTACTATACTTTTATGAGTATTGGTTCCTTTATACTCANNNNTTTTTTAAAATTATTTTGATATATTTATCACAAATCTTTTTTCGCATAAATCTTTATAAAATAAGTTGTCGTTTTAATAAATTTTATTTAAATAAAATTAACTATTAAATTATTTTTATATAACTTTTATTTAATTAATAATTAGACTTATAAAATTATTTAAAAATATAAAAAACTAAAATTTATTAAAAAAAATTTTAAATCCGCAGCATCGCGTGGGTATTTCACTAGTTAAACTATATTGTGAGGTACATTTTCTAGGTCACCCAAAACATTTCTCTTCTGATAAAAGGAAAATGTTTAAACTTTAATGTGTGGATTTGATAGCATGAAAAAGGTGCGTAGTCATAGTGGCGCATTTTAACCAGGGAGATCAGGGCCGGATTTTCAAAACCCGAACTCGATTATCAAATCCAAAAATCTGAATCCCAACCTGAATTTGAATCCGAATCTAACAAATTTTAAAAATCTATATCCAAACACGAACCCCAACAAAAACGGTCTATAGCGATACTTTTAAATGTAGGTACATGTCAAAAAAGTGCTGCTAGCTAAAATTACCGACACTTTTAAAAAGTGTTGCTATATGTGGGGTCGTTAGGTATATAGTGACAGTTAAAGAGTGTCGCTATAACCTAAAAGAGTTCTGCTAATTTACCAATAACTTATTTAAGCATTTAGCAACCGCCGAAACTCTATCTCGTTGGTTGCGGTGGCGGAGGAGGACGACAGGAATGGCTCTTCGTCTAGAATTTCAATGGATTGAGTGAAGAGAGAAAAAAATATGATAATTGAATTTTCTTTTTTTTTTCTTTTCTATTTGTAATCGGGCCAAATAGACTGGATGTGGTGGGTTGAGTAGAGTAATCTTTTATTTCTAGTTGGATTGGGCTTTATATTTAGGCATTAGTAGATGTTTCTTTAAGTTTTAGCATAAATGGGACACTTACTCAAAAGTGTCCCAAACATGTGTCCCTATAACCTAATTCTGTTGTAGTGACCAAAAATTCGAAGCCAGAACCGGAAATAATTATTTCTCTTTATCATATTTCAAAACATATTACATTAAATTTAAACTTTTCAAACATAATTTCAAATGTAATAGTATATTGTATAGAATTGGGCTGGAATACTATTATAGTATTTAATCTTTTTTGCTATCGAGTTTTTAACCCCTTAATGAAAAATTGTAGGGTTAGGATGATAGTAATCACCTAAGATATGGTGGTGGTTCCCTTAGGGTTAAGTGGATAGTTGGTTGAATAGTATCATCTAAAGGGTGAAATTGATTAAGATGTAGATCTAAAGGCTAAAAAATTGATAGTAAAAGAGTCCAACTACTATTAACAGTATTCCAGCTCAAGTATATATATATTATCACGCCCCGAATTACAGTGGATGCCCGATTACGTCAACAGACCCACCGCATGTACGAAGGTACACCAAAGCGTCAACAAAATTTGTCCAAACAAATTTACTAAAATCAATCACAACGCTGTAAATATGCGATCATCGCAACATGAATACTCAAAATGGTACATATATAATGTAAAATCAATTTGGATTCAGGTCGGGTTCGGGTTCGGTTCATGTACAGACAAAATTCATATCCGAATCCAAATTCATTAGATCTTCATTCTTTATATCCATAGTCGAAACTGTATTCATTTAGTATTGAATAAATTCGCCCTGTTCAGATTCGGATTTGGATAAAATTTCAAATATTCTATTCATTGACATCCCTAGTTTTAACAGAACTTGCCTTCACTGAGATCATTAATATATAGGTTGGATTAAATGGTTTGTGTAGAGCTCATGTGTTGACAACATAACCAAACCAATTAAACTAGATAAAACAATAATAAATATTAAACACCTAGGATTAGGCAGGTCTAGGGTGCCAAAGCCCAAGGTGGTCCAGCATCTAACACTTACCTAACCCATTTCCATTCAGTTCCAAAACATAAAGAAGAGTAAGGAATCTTAACTCAGCATAAAAAAAATACAAATGATCTTAGTGGTGATTACAGTGGGTGTCAAAAGGAGGAGGAAAATATAATGTACAGCTTAGACCAGGCAATCTCTTCCTATATACGCGGATACCTGCGGATTATCGATAAATTTGCAAGTACGAGCACTAATTTTTTAATCAAAAAATTATGGTTAAAACAGGTAGGTATTTTGGACAACCTATAGGTACCCTTTTAATCATTTTCTTCTACTAGATCATACTATTTAATTAATTACTCACTCAATTTTAGAGGACCACTATCATTCTAATTGCACATTTTTTAATCTAATGGCTAAAAGGCTATAAGTATCAATGACTTGGTACTTTTAAAAGTATAGAAGCTCAATTTTATATATATATATATATAGTCCGGCTACTATACTATCGATAGTATCAAGCCCTTGGTACTATTGAATTTTCTACCGTTAGATCTACCATTTGATTATTTCCATCCGTTAGATTATACTATTAAACCAACCGCCCACTCAACCCTAGGAGACCACTATCAAGTTAACTGAGAACCACTATCATCCTAAGCGCACATCTTTTCATCCAACAGCCGAAAACTCAATAGTACCAAGGGTTTGGTACTATTGATAGTATAGTAGCATAATTCTATATATATATATATATATATATATATATATATAAAGAGAGAGAGAGAGAGAGAGAGAGAGAGGCTCCTATGCTTCCGAAAGTACGAAGGTCTCTGTACTTGTAAGTTATTTTCGATGATGGAGCATCCAATTCGGCTATCAGTTTTATTAGACATGATCTACTCTATTAGAATTATCTAAAAACTAAATTTTATATTTTTTGACTTTATTTGCCTAGCGAACGGTAGCTTTAAATGAATGGCTGAAAATAAAAATCATAAAAAATAATGGTAAAAAACTCAAATTTTAAATCGGAAGTATTGATCTTACTATTGATGTTAAGTAGAATTTTTTATTAAAGTTTCATGTAATTTCGATTGTTCTATACCGTTGAACTTAAAAACGTAACATCGACTGTTAAAATAATTATTTTTGAGACATTTTGATCATTTGGTAAATAATGACAAAAAATTAAGAAATTTGATTTATAAATAGTTCCAATAGTAGATTATATCTAACGAAGCGTCGTTGAATCGGATGTTCTATCATCGAAAATAATTTATAAACATGGAAGCCTATGTACTTTCGAAAGCACGGAGGCCTCTGTACTACCTAGATAATGATCAATGACTCTGATTTTAAATTGAACGATCCAATTATACATTTGTAGGACGTCGTTCGATTTTGACTGTTCATTTTATACCCGCTTGATAGACTTTATTATGATTTCGAAAAATTACGAAATTTTTTTTTAGAACTTTCAAATACTCTAAATCAAATTTAACGGAGTGAATTATTGATTCGGAATCTCCATCATTGAAAAGAACTTAGAAGTACGAAAAGTTTTATACTCATAAGAGTATAATAGTCTTACTATATATATATATATTCATTTTTTTTATCTATCTCTAAAATTTTAATCTTAATTTTTTTCCTATTGTTTTAAAATTTTATATTATCTATTATATATTGTGATATTTTAAACATATTGCTGTGATATTTTAAACGGTAAATTATGTTATTGTCTTTTAATAATTATATATTTATATCTTATGTTTCAAAAATATAGAAACAGTAACCTGCAGACGATTATGAATAAAAATATTAGCTATCAAAAAATTTACGAATAAATTTTATTTATTATTCATGTTTAAATAATCTACGGATAAGATGTATCTTCGAATAGTCTGACCCGACTAGAGCTTGATCCGGAACAAAAATGTTATGAGCATATTTAGTTTGGGTGCCATGGGCGCCGCGTGGCTCACCCAACGGACACCTATAATAAATAAAAAAAACTAATTAGTTTGGGGACTATGTGGATCAGCGCCACTTGGCCGATCCAACGGCCACGGATGGAAAGAAAATCATGTCATATGTTTTTAGAGAGAGAGAGAGAGAACAGTATAGGAAGAGGAGAGGGCGCTCGTTAGATGGGCAACGTGGCACCATCAACAATATACAATGTCTATAAAATTTTTGTCCCTTGGTCTTATATCCAAGCTCATTAATTATCCAAGTACACATCCAATTCGTTGGATAAAAATTTTATGGACAGTGTAATTTGAGGATGCGCCAGATTGACGCCATGCGGCACGCGCCACGCAGGGCTCATCGCCCCTACTGCTCTTTCTTTTGGGAGAACAGTGGGAATTTTTTTAGTGCACCCGGTGCACAATTTTTTATTCTAAAATTTTATTTTTTATTTTTTAATTATAATTTAATAGATATATGCTATGAAATTTAAAAAATATGTATAAAAAAATTTTGAACCTTGAATCCTAAATTCTTTTACATATATTTTTAAAATATCATAATATATATATATATATATAGAGTCCGGCTATGGTGCTTGTAAAAGTACCAAGCACTTGGTGCTTGTGAATTTTTTACCGTTAGATCTACGTCTTTGATCATTTTCATCCGTTAAATTATACTATTCAACCAACCACCCACTCAACCCAAAAGGGCCGACATCATCCTACCCACACATCTATTAATCCAAAAGCTAAAAATTTACAAGCACAATTGACTTGGTACTTTTAAAAGCATAGAAGCTAAATTCTATATATATATATATATATATATATAGTAGCAGGTATATGTAGTGGATGGGCTACAATACTAATTCCCTTTGTAGGGGTGCACAAAAGTGATGATAGGATTAATAAATGCGAGGGTGAAATAGATACGATCGATACAGCTCACATATTGTATTAAGGTATTTACGTCCTTCGATCTCACGTTTCGTATCGAAACACAAATATTATATTAGTTTTCAAAATTCGTACTTGTCATTAAATATTTTTGATGATAACTAGATACCGTTTAGTTCGGGTATAAATAAAAATTAGCTATTACAAAAATGATACAAATATAGGGATAAAAAAAATAATGTTTGGATGAAAATTGAGTTGTTCTTGAAGATAAGAACAATTTTACATAATTTTGTATAAAAAATGGAGGTGTTGGTGGGGATAACCGAGAAGTACTATTCTCAGGTAAAAATTTAGCGTTTGGATATAAAGGAGGATAAGTATCTATTCCTATTCCTATCCCCTAACCAAACACTGTCGTGTTTACCAATCAAATTTTATTATTTTAACTATTTAAATTGTCTCCAAATTAATAATTTTTTATAATATATATAAAATGTATTTGAAAAGTTGGTGAGTCGTAGGTCATTTTTTAACCGTGTCAATTGTCGACTCAGATGGCTTATTATTGAGTGGCCTAAAAATATTAAGAGTTGTGGTACTTTCAGTCGAATTCAAGATCAATTTTTTTTTAGAGTAATTTTTAATATCTGTTATATGATAAAAATAAAATAATAATTAAATATTTATGACTGTTATATTAAGGTTATTAGACCTATTGGTTAAACTAGTTATTCCTGACCTAATAATTTTTTTGGATCGTTGTTTAATTTGATTTTTAAAACATGGAAAAAATAGGATTCTACTCATCCCAATTTTTTTACCCAAAATACTATGCATGTTAAGAGCTAACCTTCAACTTCTTTGCATCTAAATCACTTCTCATATTAATAGTTAATAAATACTTATACTAAATAGTCAAGTGGACCCATGTTTAATTCAAGGCTAATTCTAATAGAAAAGCAAATTAACTTTTGGTAAAAATATACAGGATTTATTTGAATTATAGATCATTTTGAGTTGACCATCTAATATTTTAAAATTTTAATTTTATCATTCAATCTTTTAATTTATTTGATTTGAATTAGTCAACGGTACTTTAATTTCAAAATTTGAATGTGCTGTTTTTCTTTACAAGTTTAGTTAATATATTTCATGCGATTCTTGCAACTACAAACTCATCAGAGTAATTAATTAGCTTAGTTTTTAAAGACAATGTATCACTAGTTGACTCACATCAAACAAATTGAAACGTTCAGATAGTAAAAATAAAATTTTAAAAGATTGGATAGCCGATTCAAACTAGTCTATAGTTTCGATAAATTTTGAAGTTTTTTATATTAATTTTTTGGAATAATTTTATATGTACTTCTCTTCCAGAGTCTTCCTAGTTTTAATTGTATATATATTTATATATCTAAAATCAGCAACATTAAAAAAATATTTTTCTAACTAAAGAAATTATCAAAAATATTCAAATTAGTGACAATTATTTCTAAAAATTTAACAAAATTCTCAATTTGCCTTTTTATCTATCATCATTCTTAATTTTTTAAATAAATCAAACATTTTTATCTTTAAAATATTATAATGCAGTTGAATGAATAATAAACTAAAAGTTATAATTAACTAAAACAAATTAAACTATATAAATAGTAGATAAAAAATTAAAGTAATTTAAAAAATTTAAACTATAGAATATATTTGCAAATAATAAAACAACTTTTAACGTTATTTTTTTAATGAGAAATAACTCCATTANTGAATTAAACAAAAAAAGAAAACGAGCTAGAGTAGATAAAAAAGACATTCACAAACTAAATCATGAATATAAACCGAGTATATTAAAATAATAAAACTAGACTTTAACGTTATTTTTTTTAATGAGAAATAACTCCATTAGCCACAGATAAAATCATACTATTATCGCTAATTAGGTATAATCAGGGACAAATCGGCCTTATAATATTAGTCAACCTGGAAAAAGGATATTTTTAATATAATTTATACATTTATGATAGCAAAAATAATTAATATATATTGATAAATTTGAAAGAACATCTGCAATATTTTTAGGAAAAACTTCAAAAACCCCCCCTGTAGTTTCATAGTTTCTCACTTTGTCCCCCTGTGGTTTAAAATGTATCAAATTGCCCTCCTGTAGTTTTGTTTTTATCTTTTCGATAGCTTTTTCGTTAATATTTCATTAAATTATATATAGATATCCATCTAGATTTATCAAATATTCACTTTAGTACCCTTTAATTTTAACTTTATCACTGATTTAAGAAAAAAAATAATGAAATTGATATGAAAAAGAGAAAAAAGAAACCACGGGTTGCAAATTGATACATTTTAAACCACAGGGGGGTAAAATGAGAAACTATGAAACCAAAAAGGAGGTTTTTGAAGTTTTCCCATATTTTTAAATTTTGAGGAGCGTATTTAACTGCCCCTATTTTTTTTACTGCGATGGGGACATTGTAAAATAGTTCCAAAAATATTAATTCCTAATGAAATATACGTTGAATCCCAAATCTTTTTTTTTTAGAAAAAAATAAATTATAAGAGTGGATGTTGTCCACAAAATTATTCTATGCGTAAGATTATTATTATTATTATTATTATTTTTGGCACAGAATCACATCTAGTGTGCGGTTTGAACATACATCTTATACATCTTATATTATATATTAATGTGTCAGTAAATCCATTCATTTTGAATTGCCTCTTTGTATAAATCAAAAGCTATTATATTATTACGTATATCACTATAATAAAAACGGTGTATAGCGACACTTTTAAATATCAGTACAGGTAAAAAAAAATACTTCTGGCGAAATTACTGATACTTTTTAAAATTGTTGCTATATGTGGAGTCACTATATGTAGAACTACCTTGATGTTTGGCACTCACTCCTCCAGCGATCTGTGGCGGAGGGACACGTGGCTATCGTAGCCCTCTACGGTCTCTGCGCGATCCTCGTAGCCGAACTCCAGCCGTCGGAACCGTACTTTATCAGCTGCGGCGATGGAGGAGGAGAATGTGAGATGGTGATTAATTTTTTTTTTTTTTCTTTTCTATTTGTAATCGAGCCGAGTAGACTAGGCGGGATTGGTTGAGTAGAGGAACTTTTTGTTTTCGATTGGGTTATGCTTTATATTTATGTTTTAGTAGATTTTTTTAAAAAAATTTAGTATAAATAGGACACTTACATAAAGATGTCCAAAAAATATATCTCTATAATTTAATTCCGTTGTAGCGTATCAATATATTACTAAATATAAGTACTCAATTCTAATCCCCTTTTTAGCTTAATTGGTTTCTCAGATTGGTGAAGCCATGATCGAATTTTTTAGAAAAAAAAAAGAAAAAGAAAAGAAAAGATTAGAGAAGCCATATTCATTGGGCTAAATTAGTTCACTAACCTGTGGAAATGATTTTATTTCCTGTGCTTAGTTAGATCGAAACAAACGAAAACATTAAGGGTGCGTTTGGTTCGTGATATCTTTTAAAGATTCTTAGTAATCTAATAGGAATAAAAAAATATGACGGTGGTTTGCTAAATGCACTAAGTAATCTAGTTGGTAATATTGGATTCACTTGGGAATAAGATTCACCCCAAAGTACTAATCTCATTCCCTTAAGGGATGGTGGGTATCCTCATATTAATGGATTGGGATAATCATAATATGTCTAATCACTTTATTTTTTCCTACCCGCCGGTTAATTGATACTATTTTTCTTTACACTCTAACCTTATATCTCTTTCTAAATTTATTTTTCTCTCTAAAATTCAATTTTTTTTTCTCTCTCTAAACTAAGCTTTCTCTCTCTCTCTCTCTCTCTCTTTCTCTTTCTAAAATTTCAACTCTCCTACTCCCTCTAATTTCGACTATATTTTTCTTTCTATTTTTTTAATTATGCTCTCTCTCTCTAACTTATACTCTCTCCCTTTTTTCTAAAAAGATATTGAAACATTTGGTAACATTGTTTAAAATTAAATAAATAAATAAATTGTATATTTTTTGTAATATTAAATAATATGGCTTATTAATGTTACCGTGCGAATCAAACACAGGAATTTCATATTCTTAGTAATAGAATGAATAGGAATAAAATTTTCGGATATCTTTTATTCTTAGTAATCTTTCATAATGCGAACCAAACGCACCCTAAGGATTAGATTAAAAAGATCATCTACGTATGCTATACAGAAGGATCATATCTTTTACTTGTTAATAAACTTTTTTAAAGTCCTATTATTATTATTATTATTATTATTATACCTTAGTGGGGTTTATGTAAATTGCACCTTTTACGTAGATTCCTGAAAGGTGGAGAGCACTGTGTGTATTTAAAGGTTAGGATTTGTAGATAAGCATCTTTTATATATACTTCATATTTAATTGTAGTTGTAGTAGATTTTTGCTCCTCTTCTGTCTCAAGATTAATGCCAAAAGATAGTCAACCATATAAATTGCTTATGTGGTTTATTTTTAATTTATTTTTTTCATACTTCAAATGCGACAAACTAAAAATGTTCACTTTTGACATAAATAATTCATTAAACTGAATTTTACCGTATTTGATATTTCCAATCTTATTTCAATTAAAAATAAATTCATTAATGTCGCTCCTTTTATATTTTTACTTTGTGTACTTAATAAATTGATATAAGGCAGCTGACGACTAAATAATAATAATAATATAATATATATTTAATTTTGAGTTTTTTTTTCAAAAATAAAATAAATTATATTATTCTTAAAAATATATTATTACAGTAAAAGTCATGACTTTTTAATTTTACAGGAGACTAACTGTAGAGTTTTTAGAGTGTAATTTATCTAGAGCTATCTATAAACAACATAACATTTTCCGTCATCGATCCGTACCATGATATATTTATACATTTCATGTAAATGACTCAGATGTATCACATCGCTATAAAAAATAGAATCACTCACTTTGTGAATAATGTTGCGTCTCCTAATTAAGTCTTACATTGTGATTATAAAAAAGAATTATTATAACATGCAATTTAATCACCAAATAATCTGTTATAATGTCTGATGAAGTATTTGTTGTAGTATTCTACATGCTCGAATTATATATGCTCTGATACTTAAAATTATAATCATAATAAAAAATAAAGTTACAGTGCGCAAACGAATTATCAAGTCTCACTGCACAATCTTTTTATTATAAAAATTTATAAATGCCCAAAGAGTTCCAATGAATGTGGTGGAACTGCCACAAAGCAGTCGCACAATCCAAGACAACTTAACTTTCGCTGGTGGCCGAGACAACATCAGAACTCGGAAGCGGAAGAAAAAGAAGAAGCAAACAAACAAAAAAACGAAGCACGTACTGACGTAGTCAAACAGCCCAACCAAGCAAAGCAAAGCAAAAGAACATAGCAAAAGAGAGGTAAATTGCACTTTTGATCCTCAAACTTTGAGAACCACATACTTTAGTACTGAAATTTTGATTTATAAATCTTGTTACAATAAATTCTATAATTCTTTTAGTCGACTGCATGCTAATATTTTGATAATGTGTTATTACCGATTATGTGGTATGTTATTAATTATCATGTTATCAATTATAATGAGATCATATTACTACTATCATATTAATGAAACCGAGCTTTTGTGTTTTTAAAATTACAAGTTATTGGTGCTTATAGATTGTCGGTCCTTAAATTAAGGAATATGCAGTGAGGATGATAATAGTTCTCTATAGTTGAGTGGATAGTTAGATGATCTCATTATAATTGATAACATGATAATAGTTCTCTATAGTTGAGTGGATAGTTAGATGATTAGTATGTGTAACAGAGAAAAATGGTCAAAAAAATAGATCCAAACGAAAAATTTATAAATATCAAGTATTTGATATTTTTATAAGCATTATGACTGGACTCTATATTAATCACATATTATTGTTTGACCACGTAGACTATAATTTAAAAGTTTGAGTTAAATACTTTTAATATTTTCGAATTTGAGGACCAAAACATAATGTAGTCAAAGTTTGAGGACCAAGCGTACAATTTACTCAGGAAAAAGGAGCAGGGGGAAGAGAGAGAGAGAGACAAGGGGAGAATCCAAAAGGACTCATGTTTTATGGGATTCCGCGACTCCGTCTTTCTCTCTCTATGTCGCCCCTTTCTCTCTCCTTTTGTCATTTGTCATTGGGTGGCATTTCCCATCCGCCCCTACGACGCGCGACAAACCCCTCTGCGACCTGAGACGACTCTCTCCTCGCCCCTACTACTACGCCTAGCTACTACGCCTACTACTACTACTACTAATAATACTTACTTCTACTTCTACCTTTCTTGTCCGCCATTAATCCTCCCATTAAATATATATATATATATATATATA
Source organism: Ananas comosus (assembly GCF_001540865.1). Taxonomy (NCBI): domain Eukaryota; kingdom Viridiplantae; phylum Streptophyta; class Magnoliopsida; order Poales; family Bromeliaceae; genus Ananas; species Ananas comosus. The sequence goes on along the minus strand of NC_033633.1, from coordinate 3,982,384 downwards.
TATATATACATTTCACCACCACCACCACCACCACTCCCGAACTAGTGTACTAAATGGNTTTTTTTTTTTTTTTTTTCTCTTCTCTTTCTTCTGAGAAAAAGTTGTGCGTAAAAGCAGCGGCTCGTTTCTGCCAGCTTGAGCTGGAAATGGGCTGATTTCTTTTGCTTTTCTTGTGCTGGATTTCCCGCCGCTCTCTTAATTTCTTCCTTTCCCCCAGACTGCCCCCAGACTGCCGCAGCTGCCTGCTTACGCAAACTGCTTTCGGCAGAAGCAGCTGCTCTCCCCCTCCCTCCCTAGCTCCCTTCCTCCCTTCCTTCCTTCGAATCATCACCGCCATTTCCATTTCCATTTCCATTTCCATTTCCACCACAAATTTTATCGTCATTCATACTTCTCTGTGTCGTCGATCTTTTTTTTTTTTTTATTA